>NW_016910200.1:260151-278578 GCF_001483705.2 Eufriesea mexicana
CCCCCCCCCCCCCTGGCCACAGCCAAGCGGAACATATTAGCGGAGAGTAGGGCGCAGGAATCCACAGAATCGCAGTGTAGATCTCAAAAGTCAAATATACCCTATAATAACATAGCCAATTGTTAAATAGCAGTACGTAACCTAACTCTACCTAACGCAACGCTACCACCATTTCTGGCCCCCCCAGAGTCGGACAGAACATGGCAGAGGCGCGTAGCGCTCAGGAATTCTTAGATATGCATTTTATAGGAGGAAAATTGAAGCTACCCAAACCTAACCGAGGCTAACGTGACCTAACCAAACGTAGCACAGTTGAATGCGTCTTACCGTGGCCACTATTGCTGGCCTCGACAGGGCGAAATAAAATGCATTCGAGCAGAGTGGGGCGCGGAAATCTACCTGACAATAGTGTATAGTACGATAGTCAAAGCTGTCCTAGCCGAACCTAACAAGACCAAGCCGAACCAAACGTAACATAACTCATACTAGCGTGTCGAGGCCTACATTTTCGCCCCCCGCCAGGGCCCAGCGGAACATATTATAGGTGAGTAGCGCACAGAAGTCCATAGAATCGCAGTGAACAGCACAAAATTCAAAGCTACACTATCCTATCCTAACCAATTGTGATATAACCGAACGCAACCTAACTCTACCTAACGTTCCGCGAAAACTACTGCTGGCCCCCAGATTCGAGCAGAACATGACAGAGGAGAGTAGCGCACAGAAATCCATAGAATCGCAGTGTATAACAGAAAAGTCAAAGCTATCCGTACCTAACCCATACAAAGGCAACCTGACCAAACGCAAACTAACTCAACATAACGTGCCACAACCACTATTGCTGGACTCGCTAGGGTCATGCGGAATACGTTAGAGCACATTGGAACGCCGCAATCCACTGAGTATCAGTGTATGGTACGAAGGTCGATCCTATCCTACCCGAAGTTAGCATAACGTAACGTACCCTAACGTATCCCAACCCAACATAACGTTACGAGACGTGTATTACTGCCCTCCCCGGAGCCAAGCTGAATATACTAAAGGACAGTAGGCGGACATACCCGCCGCATTCCCGTGTATAGCACAAATGTCAAAGGTATCGAAACCTTACCTTAACTAACCTAAGCTAACCAAACGTTGCCTAACTCATCTCAACGTGCCGAAACCGCTATTGCTACCCTCCACAGAACCAAGCAGAGCATACTATAGCCCAACTGAGCGCAGGAATCCACGGAATAGCACTTTATAGCACAAAAGTCAAAGTTATCCTATCCTAACATGACGAAACGTAGCGTAACCAAACGTTACCTAGCCCATTTTAACGTGCCTGGACCACTACCGCAGGTCTCCACAGAGCCAAGCAGAACATATTAGAGGACAGCGGCGCGCAAAAATACACCGATTAGCAGTGCAGAGCACAAAAGTCAAAGCTATCCTTACGGAACGGAGCGTAACCTAAACTAACAAAGCATAGCCGAACTAAACCTAACGTGCAGAGATCCATATTGCTAGCCATCCCACAGCTATGGAGAACATATTAGAGCACAGTAGGACGCAGAAATCCAACAAACATCAGTGTGTATCTCAAAAGCCAAGGCTAGCCTATCCTGCCCTAACAAAACGTAACTTAACCGAACGTAACCCAACCCAAGCTAACGTGACGTGACGTCTATTGCTGCCCTCCCGCAGCCAAGCAGTACATATTCGAAGAGAGTAGAGCTCCGAAATCCAAAGAATAGCAGTGTACTGTACAAAAGACGAAGCAAGCCTAACCCAATTTAACCAAGCGCAGCATAGCCTAACGCAACCGAACTCAACCTAACGTGCCGAGGACATTACTGCTGGCCTCCCCTCATACAAGCAGAGCATACTGGAGCACTGTGGAGCGCAGAAACCCTCCGAAGGGCAGTGTATAGCACAAAAGTCAAAGCTACAGTATGCTAAACTAGCCAACCGGAGCATAACAAGGTGTAACGTAATTGAAACTAGTGTGTCGAGACCTCTATTGGCGGACTCCATAGAGCCTGACAGGAAATATTGGAAGAGAGTAGAGCGCAGAAATAAATAAAATTGCAGTGTATATCGCAAAAGTCGAAGCTACCATGTCCTAACTTAGCTAATCGTAACATAACTAAACGCAAACTAACACAACCTAACGTACCGCGACCACTATTGCTGGCCTGCTCAGATCCGTACAGAACATATTAGAGGAGAATAGAGCACAGAAACCCACATAACCGCTGTGTATATCAAAAAAGTCAAAGCTACCCGAGCCTAACCCAAGCTAGCCTAAACTAACCAAGCGTACCACATCGCAGCACAACGTGTCGAGACCACTGCTGCTGGCCTCAACAGGGCCAATCAGAATATACCACAGCACTGTAGAGCGCAAAAATCCACCGGAAAGCAGTATATAGCACATAAGTCAAATATAGCCTGGCCAAAACTAACCTAGCCTAATATAACGAAACGTGACATGACACAACCTGACGTGCCGCGGCTACTATTTCTGGCGTTCGCAGGGACGAGAAGAATACGATGGAGCACAGTAGAGCGCAGAAATCCGCGGCATATCATGGTACAGCATAAAGGACAGTGATAACTTGTACTAGGCCAAACAAATCTAACCGAGACGTACGGAACCTAACTCTACCTAGCGCCCTGCGGCCACAGTTTCTGGCCTCTCCAGAGCAATGCACAGCATACTGGATCAGGGGCGAGCGCAGAAATCCACCGAATTGCAGTGTATAGCACAAAAGTCGAATTTGTCCTGGCTTAACCAAACCTATCATACCATAACCAAACGTAACCTAACTCCACCAAAACGCCCTACACTATTGCAGACTTCCCGAGAGCCAAGCAGAATATGCTACAGCACAGCAGGTCATAGATATCCGCGGAACTTCCGTGTATGCCGCAAAAGTCTAAGATACCCTTACCAAACATGACCTAACTTAACATAACCAAACGTAGCCTAACTCAACGTAACGTGCCGACGACACTAATGCTGCCCACCCAGAGACAAGCTGTACGCATTAGAGAACAGTAGCGCCCTCCTTAACCTAACCAATCTTAACGTATCCAAACGTAATCTAACCCTGCCTAACGAGACGCGAACACTATTGCTCGCCTCCCTAGATCCAAGCGGAACATATTAGAATACAGTAGAGGGCAGGAGTCCATAGAATTGCAGTGTACAGCAGAAAAGTCAACGCAAGCCTGACCTAACACAAACAAATATATCCTAGCCAAAGGTAGGCAAACTCAACATAACGAACCGCAACCACTAATGCTGGTCGCCCCAGGACCAAGCAGAATCCAGTACAGCAGATTCGAGCGCAGATGTCCACAGCATAAGAGTGTACAACACGAAAGACAATGATATTCTGACCTAACACAAACAAACGTAGTCTAAGCAAACGTAGCCTAACACAACCTATCGTGACGAGACAATTATTACTCGACAATCCAGAGACGAGTAGAGCATGGTAGAGCAACATAGAGCGCGGCAATGCACCGCACTTCAGTGTACAGCACAAATGGTCGTAGATATAATGTCCTAACCCAAACAAATCTAACTCAACCGAACCAAAAACAACTCTACCTGATTCGGCGCGGCCGCTGTTTCTATCATCCACAGAGCAAAGCAGAGTTTACTATGTTAGAGTAGAGCGCTGGAGACCACCAATTGTCAGCGTATAGCACAAAAGTTGAAGATGTTCGGGTCTAACATCACCAAACGTAGCATAAGCAAACGTAACCTAACCCCACCTAACCGTCATACACCACTATTGCTGACCTCCCGAGGGCCAAGCAGAGTATACTGCAAGACAGTAGATCGCAGGTATCTGCGGAGTTTCAGCGTATAGCACAAAAGTCGGGACATCATATCCTTGCCTGACCCATCCTAACCTAAACAAACGTTGCATAACTAAGCATAACGTGACAAAAGCAATATTGCTGTCTTTCCAAGAGCGAAGCTGAACATATCGGATCACAGTGGCGCGCAGAAATCCACCGAATAGCAGAGCATAACACATAAATCAAAGCTATCCTCTCCTAACCTAAGAAATCGCAACATAACCAAACGTAACCTAACTCAGCCTAACGTGCAGCGACCACTATTGCTGGCCACCCCAGAGGGGAGCAGAGTAGAGTAGGGCACATCAGAGCGCACAGATCCACTGAATAGCAGTCTATGCCAAGAAGGACAAAGCCGTCCGGACCTAACCCAGACAAACGTAACCTAACCAAACGTACCTTACTTGACCTAACGGGCCGAGAGCACAATCGCTGGGTTCCACAGAGCCAAGTATTATACACTAGAGCACAGTAGTGTACAGAAATCCACAGAATAGCAGTGTATACCACGAAGGTCAAGGCCATGCAAACCTATCCCAAACAAACATAACCTAACCGAAAGTAGCATAAATCAGCCTAACGTGCCGAAACCACCGCTGTTGGGCACCTCAGAGCCAAGCGGAGCACATTAGAGCACAACAGAGGGCAGAAATCCACCGAATGGAAGTGAATAGCACTAAAGTCAAAGTTATACTGTCCTAACTTATCCAAACGCAAGTCGACCAGACGTAACATATCTCAACATGACGTGCCGAGACCAACATTGCCGGCATCCGCAGAGGCATGCAGAATATACTGGAGCACAGTAGAGCGCAGAAACCTGCCGCAACGCAGTGTATAGCACAAAAGTCTTAGGTACCATAACCTAACCTAACCCAAGTTAAGCTGGCCAAACGTAGCATAACTCAACACGACGTGCGGAGGCCACAGTTGCTGGCAACTTCATGGCATAGCAGAGCATATTAGAGCTCAGTAGAGCGCAGAAGTCCACCGAAGGGCAGTGCATGGTAATAAAGTCATATCTATCTTATCCTAATCTAGCCAAAGGTAACGTAACCGAACGTAATCTAACTCGACATAACCTGCCGCGGCCACTGCAGTCTTCGTCACCACAGAGAAGCAGAATATGAAAGAGCAGAGTAGATCGCAGAGGTCCATATAATAGCAGTGTTGAGTACAGAAGCCAAAGCTATCCTAACCAAACACAACCTAACTCAACCTATTGTATTGAGAAAAATATTGCAGTCCTCCCCATAGCCAAGCAGAATATAATACAGAACAGTAGTTCCCAGAAGTGCGCCGCATTGCAGTATAGAGCACAAAAGTCGAAGACATTCTAAGCCAACATCTCCTAAACTGACGCATCCAAACATAGCCTGCCTCAAACTAACGTGCCGCGACCACTATCGCCGGCCTCCACAACGCCAAGCAGAACATATAAGAGGATAATAGAGGGCCGTAGTGCATGGAAAAGCAGTGTATGACAGAAAAGTCAAAGATTTTATATCCTAAACCAAACTAGCCTAACATAGCCAAGCGCAACATAACTCAGCCTAGCGTGCCGAGATCATAGTTGCTGGCACACCCAGCGCAAAGCCGACCATTTTGGGTCTCAGTAAGGAGCAGAGATCCACCTTACAGTAGTGTATAGCACAAAGATCAAAGCTACCCTGACCAAACGTAATCATATCTACCGTAACGAAACCTAATATAACTCAACCTGTCGTTCCGCGATCACTATTGCTAGCGACCACAGAGGCCAGTAGAGTATGATAGAGCACAGTAGAACGCAGATGTGCATGGAATAGTAATGTTGAGCACAAAAGTCAGTGCTATCCTGACCTAACCCAATCTAACCCAACCTAACCAAACGTAACCTATCTCAGCTTAACGTGCCGCTGTCATAATTGCCGGCCTCCCAAGATCTGAGCGGAACAAATTAGAGGACAGTAGAGCGCAGAAATCAAAGGAATGGCCTGTGCATAGCAAATAAGTAAAAGCTATTCAGACCTAACAAAAACGAGCATAACCCAAGCGAACGTAGCATAACTCAAACTAACGTGCCGAGACCGCTGTTGCTTGCCTTCCAAGAGCCAAGCAGAATTTATGAGAACACGGTAGAGCGATGAATGCCGCCGAATAGCAGTGTATAGCACAAATGTCAGGGATATCCTATCTTAACCTGTCCCAACCTAGCCTATCCATACGCAGCTTTACTAAACCTAGGGAGCAGAGAACACCATTCCTGGCATCCCCAGTGACACGCAGAACATATTACAGCACAGTAGAGCGCAGAAATCCGCACAATAGCAACGTATAGCACTAAAGTAAAACATACACTAACCAAACCCAACCTAATCCAACATACCTAAACGTAACGTATCCAAACCTATTGCGACACGACCACAAATCCACCGCATTGCAGTGTATAGCAGAAAAGTCGGTGCTAACCTATACTAATCTAACAAACCATATTGTAACCAAACGTAACATAACTCGACCTAATTGGAGGCAACCACTATCGCTGGCCTCCCCAGAGCCAAACAAAATGTGGTAAAGGAGATCAGAGCGCAGGAACCCATACAATCGCAGCATACACCGGAAACGTCAAAGATACACATTCCTATCCCGAACTAACGCAGCCTTACCAAGCGTAGCCTAACTTAACATAACGTGCCGCGACCACTATGGCTGGACGCCCCGGGGCAACGCAGGCTATAGTAGAGCACTGTAGAGGGCAGGAATCCACTGCATTACAGTGTGTAGCACCTGAGCCAAAGATATCCAAACCTAACTGGACCAAACCTAACCAAACGAAGGGCACCTTAACTCAATATAACGCGATGAGGCCAATATTTCTGTCCTCCCCAGAGCCTAGCAGGACATATTATAGCACAGTCGAGCGCAGAAGTCCACCGAATAACAGCGTATGGCGCAAACGTCAAAGTTATTCCATCCTGACATAGCAGAACGAGACATACCGAACGTAACCTAACCCAAACTTACGTATCGCGGCCGCTATTGCTGGCGTCACTATTGCCCAGCAGAGTGTGATAGAGCACAGTAGAGCGTAGGTGCCCATAGAATAGCAGTGTTGAGCACAAAGTCAAAGCTATCGTAACCCAACCGAACGTAACCTAACCTAGTCTAACGTAACCTAACACAAATTAACGAGCCCCGAGCATAATTTCCAGCCTCCAGAGAGCTAAGCAGAACATGCTGGAGCAGAGCAGGGTGCAGAAGTCAATAGAATAAAAGTGTACAGCAGAAAAGTGAAAGTTCTCCAAACCTAACCCAAACTGGCATAACCCAACCTAAGGTGCCGAGAACGCTGTTGCTTGCATCTCGAGAGCAAAGCAGAATCAACTAGAGCACCGTAGAGGGCAGAAAGTCACCGACCAGGAGTGCATATCACAGGAGTCGAAGTTTTTATATCCTAACCCGTCCCGACCTAATCGAAGCAAAACGTAGCTTAACTAAACCTAACGAGCCGAGACCATAATACCTGACGTCCCCTGAGCCAAGCAGAACATATTAGAGCTGAGTAGAGCGCAGAAATCCACCGAAAAGTAGTGCACAGTGCTAATGTCTGAGGTACCCTAGCGAAACCTAGACCAACCTAAACTTCCAAACGTAGCTTAACTCAAACAAACTTGCCGCGGCTACAATTGCTGTCCTCCACAGAGTCCAGCAGAGTGTAGTAGAGCAATGCGGGGCGCAGAAATCCACCGAGCAGCAGTCCATAGCACAAAAGCAACTTCTACCTTATAATTACACATCTAAACGTAATATAAACAAATGTAGCCTAACCGAACCTAACATACCGAGACCACTTTTGCTGGTCTCTCTAGAGTCGAGCAGAGTATAGCAGAGCAATGAACAGCGCAGAAATCCACCTAATGGCAGTGTATAGCACACAAGTCTCCTCTATCCTGTCCAAACCTATTCAAACGTAACCTACCTCCACCTGACGTGCCAAGGGCAATATTGCTGTTCTCCCAAAAGACAAGCAGAACATACTATGGCGGAGTAGTATGCAGTAGTCCACCGAATAGCAGTGCACAGCACAAACGTCACAGCTATCCTGTCCTAACTTAACCAAACGTAACATAGCCAAACGTAACGTATCTCAACCTGACGTGCCGAGACCACCATAGCTTTCACCCCAGAATCAAGCAGAGCATGGCAGTGCGCAGTAGAGCGTAGGAATCCACCAAATAGCAATGTATACCACAAAAGCAGGTATATGCTAACCAAAGCAAGCCCAAACTAGTATAACCAAACGTAGAATAACTAAACCTAATGTGCCGAAACCTCTATTGCTGGCCTCCGCAATGCCAAGCAGCATATACTAGAGCACAGTAAATTGCACATATCCGTCGAATTGCAGTGTATATCACAGAAGTCAAAGATATCCTAACGTAACCTGTGCTAACCTAACTTAACCGGACGTAGCGTAACAAAACATAACGTGCCGAGAATACTATGGCTGGCCTCCCGAGAGCCAAGCATAGCATACTAAAACAATTTAGAGTTTAAAAATCCACCGAATGGAGGTGTATGTCGCACAACTCGTATCTATGTTCTTCCAACCGAACCAATCGTAAAATATCCAAACGCAGCATAGCTCAACCTAACGTGGCTCGGCCACTATTGCTGGAATCCCCAGAGCCAAGGAGAATCTACTAGAGAACAGCACAGCGCAGAAATTCACCGAACAGCAGTGCCCAGCACAAAAGGCAAAGCCATCATATCCAGACATAGCCTAACCAAATCTAACCAAACGCAACCTAAAGCAACCTATCGTGCCACGATCGCCATTGTTCTCTTCCCCAGAGTCCAGTAGAGTATTTTAGAGCAATGATAAGGGCAGGTGTCCACCGAAAAGCAGTGTATGCCGTAAAAGTCAAAGTTATCCTATCCTAGTCAAACAAAATGTACCATAACCGCACGTAGCATAGCACAGCCTAACGCGCCGAGACCAGTATTTCTTGCTTCCCCAGAGCAATGCGGAGAGTATTAGTTCACGGTAGAGCGCAGAAATCCACCGAAAAGCTGTGTACAGCACAAAAGTCAAAGCTACTCTCTCCAAACATAACCAATCGTAACATTACGAAACGTAACGTATATCAACCTAACGCGACGCGACCTCCATTGCTGGCCTGCCCAGGATCAAGAAGAACATATTAGAGGGGGCGGATCGCAGATATACATAGAATTGCAGTGCATAGCAGAAAGGTCAAAGTTATACAAACCTAGCCAAAGCAAACATAACCTTGCCGAACGAAGCCCAACTACACATATCGTGCTGCGACCACTATTGCTGCGCTCCCAGAGCCGAGCAGAACGCAGCAGAGGGGACTGGTGTTCAGATATCCACAGAATCGCAGTGTATATAAGAAAAGGCAGGGATACCCGAAACTAACCCAAACAAACTTAGCATAACCAAACGTAGCCCAACTCAAGATAACGTGCCGCGACCACTATTGCTGGCCTCCATAGAACCGTGCAGGACAAGTTAGAGTAGAGTAGCGCTAAGAAACTCACAGAATAGTGTGCAGCAGAAAAGTCGAAGCTACACGTACCAAACTCAAACTAACGTAACATAATCAAACGTAGCCTAACTGGACATAGCGTGCCGCGACAACTATTGCTGGCCTCGCCAGTGCCGCGCGGAATATAGCAGAGCATAGTCGAGCGCAGGATACCGCCGAATAACTGTGTACAGTATGAAAGACAAAGCTATCCGAACCGTACATAGCACAACCTAACATAACCAAACGTAAACTGACTCAAACTAACGTGCCCAGGATACTATTGCTGGAATCACCAGAGCCGCGCTAATTATACTAGGGTACTGTGGATCGCAGAAATCCTCCACATTGCAGTGTACAGCACAAAAGCCGAAGCTACCCTCTCTTAACCGAACCAATCGTAACACAGCCTAACGTACCCTAACTCTATCTAACTTGCCGCGACCACTATTTCTGGGCTCCCCGAAGGCGAGCAGAACGTGGTAGAGGAGAGTAGTGCGCAGAAATCCACCAAATCACAGTGTGCACCAAGAAAGTGAAAGTTATCCATACAGTACTTAACATAACTCAACCTAGCCAAACGTAACGTTACTCAACCTAACATGCCGCGATCAGTATTGCTGGCCTCCCCAGGAACAAGCAGAAAATATTAGTGCACAGCAGATCGCAGAAATCCACCGAATAGCAGATTTCAACACAAAACTCAATGCAACACTACACTATCCTAACCACTCGTAACATAGCCGACATATCCTGACTATACCTAACATGCTACAAACACGATCGCTGCTCTCCCTGAGCCGAATGGAGCAGCCTAGAGTAGAGCACTGTTGCTGGCCTCGCCGGGGCCAAGCAGAAAATAGTAGAGAAAGGCAGAGCGCAGGAATACACAGAATAACAGTGCACAGCACAAAAGTCGAAGCTATCATGTCCCAACCTAACTAATCTTAACATAACCAATCGTTACCTAACAGAATCAGACGGGACGCGAACACTATTACTGGCCTCCACACAGCGGAGCAGAACATACAAGAGGAGAGTGCAGCGCAGAAATCCGTGGAATCGCAGTGTATAGCAGAAAAGACAAAAGATATCAATACCTAACCCGTACCAACGTAACCTGACCAAGCGCAGCATAACTCAATCTAACATCCCGAGGCCAAAATTGCTGCTCTCCCAATAGCAAACCAGAAGACGCTAGAGCACAGTAGAGCGCAGTAATGCACCGAAGAGCAGTGCGTAGCAAGAAAGTCAAAGCTACCATATCCTAACGTAACAAATCTTAAGATAGCCGAGCGTAACCTAACTCAACCTAACGCGCCGCGACAACTATTGCTGTCCTCCCTAGAGTCGAGCAGTACATGTTAGAGGGGGTAGAGCGCAAGTATCCACATAACGGAAGTGTATTGCAGTAAGTCAAAGTTATACAAACATAACCCAAACCAACAAAACCTAACCGAACGCAGCCTATCCCATCATATGTTGCCGCGACCACTACTGCTGGCCTACTCAGGGCCAAGCAGAATGGACTAGAGCGCAGTAGAGCCCGGAAATCCACCGCACAACAGTGTGCAGCACCGAAGTCAAAGCTATCATAGCCTAACTATGCCTAACCTGATCTAACAAAACGTAATATATCACGGCCTAGCGTGCAGAGACATCTATTGCTGTCCTCCACAGAGACAAGCAGAAAATATTATAGAAAAGTAGAGTGCAGAGATCCGCCGAATATCAAAGTATAGCATAAAGGCATAGACATACATACCACACCTGAACTAACCTAAGCTATTCAAACGTAGCCTAGCGCAACCTAACGTGCCGCCACCACTTTTGCTGGCCTCCACAGAACCGAGAAAATCATATTAGGGGAGAGTAGGGTACAGAAATCGACAATCGCAGTTTATAGCAGAAAAGCCAGTGCTACTCCAACCTAAGCCATACTAATGCAACACTACCAAACGTAGCAAAACCCAACATAGTGTGCCGAGACTACCATTGCTGGCTTCGCCAGAGCCATACAGAAAATATTAGAGCACAGTAGATGGCACAAATCCACCGCGTTGCTGCGTATAGCACAAAAGTCGAAGATATACTGACATAAACGGACCTAACCCATCGTAACCTAACGTAGCCTATCTCATCATAAGGTGCCGAGGCCACAACTGCTGGTTTCCACAGATTCAAGCAGAACACCCTAGCGCACAGCAGAGCGCAGCAATGCTCCTAATAGCAGTGTGTGTCAAAGAAGTCGAAGCCATCCAGTCCTAACATAGGATTGGGAGGCCAACAGTAGCAGCCGCGGCATGATAGGCTAGATTATGTTACGTTTGGATATGATACGATTGATTAGGTTTGGGTAGAATAGCATTGACCCTTGCGCTATGCACTACTGTTCGGTGGACTCCTGCACTCTGCTCTAGTTTATTCTGCTTGGCTCTGCGCGTGGTTAAGACAGGGTAGCAATAGGCTAGATTATGTTACGTTTGGATATGATACGATTGATTAGGTTTGGGTAGAATAGCATTGACCCTTGCGCTATGCACTACTGTTCGGTGGACTCCTGCACTCTGCTCTAGTTTATTCTGCTTGGCTCTGCGCGTGGTTAAGACAGGGTAGCAATGACCTTTGTGTTATACACTGCTGTTCGGTGAATTCCTGCGCTCTAGTGTGCTCTAATATGTCCTGCTTTTCTCAGGGTTGGCCAGCGGTTGAGGTCTCTGCTCGATCGATTTAGTTATTCTACGTTTGGTTAGGTTAGGCTAAGCCTGGTTCGGGTAGAATGCCTTTGACATTTGTGCTGCACAATGATATTTGTGAAAATCAGCGCTCTACTTGGCTCTACCATACCCTGCGCGGCACTGTCGAAGCCAGTAATCGTGGTCTCGGCACGCTGGGTAGAGTTATGCTACGTTTGGTTAGGTCGCGTTAGCTTTGGTTAGGTTTGGATAGCTTCGCCTTTCGTGGTATAATCTGCTGTTCCGTGTATTTCTGTCTCCACAGTGCTCCAGTATGTTCTGCTTGGCTCTGGCGAAGCCACCAATAGTGGCTTCAGCACGTCAGTTAGAGATATACGACGGTTGGTTATGTTACGCTTGGTTAGGTTAGTAAAGGTTAGACTCTTATGCTACACATCGCTATTCGGTGGACTTAAGCGCTATACTGTGCTGTAGTATATTCTGCCTGGCGCTGGGCAGGTCAGCAGTAGTGTAACGGCACGTAAGGCTATGTTAAGTTGCGTTTGGTTGGGTTACATTAGCTTTGGCTAGGTTTGGATAGCTTCGACTTTTCTGCTATTCACAGCGATTCTATGGATTACCGTGCTCTACTCTCCTCTATCATGTTTTGCTTGGTCCTGAGGAGGCCAGCAATAGTGGTCTCGGCACGTTAGGTTACGATATGCTGCGCTTGGTTATATTACGTTTGGATTGGTCAGCAGAGGGTAGCTTTGACTTTTGTGCTATATACTGCTATTCGGTGCATTTTTACGCTCTACGTTACTTTACTATACTCCGTCCGACTTTGTGGAGGCCAGAAATAATGGGTTACACACTCAAAGTTGAGCTAGGCTATGTTTGGTTAGGTCCTGTTAGCTTGGGCTAGGTTTGGATGGCTCAGACTTTTCGGACATGCACTGCGGCTCTGTGGATTCCTGCTATCTACTATCCTCAAACATGTTCAGCTTGGCAGTTTGGAGGACGGCAATCGTGGTCGCGGCACATTTGACAGTGTTTTGTTATGTTTGGCTACGTTACGATTGGCTATGCTTGGAGGCGATAGCTATGACTTATGTTCTATATACTGCTATACGGTGGATCTCAGCGCCCTACAGTGCTCTAGTATGTTCAGCTTGGCACTGGAAATGTCAGCAACAGGGGTCTCGGCACGTTATGTTGCGTTGGGTTACGTTCGGTTAGGCTTGGTTAGGCTAAGTTTGGTTAAAGTAGGTTTTACATTTGTGCTACGCACAGCTATTCGCTGTATAACTGCGCTCCACTGTGCTCTAATATGTTTAGCTTTTCTATCGGAAGACGAACAATGGTGGTATCGGCATGATACTTTGAGTCAGTCTTCGTTTAGTTTGGTTAGGATTGGTTAGGTTGGGTTAGGCTAGGTTTGGTTATTTTAGGTTAAGTTATGTTTGATTAGGTTAGGTTAGGTTACGTTAGGTTAGGTTAGGTTTGGTTAGAATAGGTTAGGTAACATACCCTAATGCAACCCAACCCAACGAAACCTGACTAAGCGTAACATGCCGAGACCACTATTGCTGGTCTTCGCAGAGCCAAGCTGAACGAACTAGTGCACTGTAGGGCGTAGAAATCCACGCTATAGCAGACGACAGCACTAAATTCAATGCTATCCTCTACTAACCTAACCAATCGTAACATAACTAAACGTAACATACCCCAACCTAACGTGCCGTGACCACTACTGCTGGCCTCCCCAGAGCCAAGCCGTACACATTAGTGGAGAGTTGGAAGCAGTAATCCACAGAATCGTAGTGTACGTCACAAAAGTCAAAGCCACCGAACCTGATTCAAACCATCAGAACATAAACAATCATAGCATAAATAAACCTAACGAGGCGAGGCCGATATTGCTGCCCATCGCAGAGTCAAGCATGACATGCTAGCGCACAGTAGAGCGCAGCAATCCACCGAGCAGCAGTGTACAGCGCAAAGGTTAAAGCTACCCTGTCCAAACTTAACCTGACCCAGGCAACACGAACGTAATCTGATTCATCACAAAGAGCCGAAGCCACTATTGTTGGCGCTGCGGGAGCCACGCTGAAAACATTAGAGTAATGTAGGGCGCAGGAATTCACCTAATAGCAGGCTATAGCACTACAGTCAAAACCATCCTCTCCTAACCTAACGAAACCTAACGTAAGCAAACGTAAAGTAACTCCACCCAGCGTGCCGCGATAACTATTTTTGACCACCACAGAGCCAAGAAGAACAAATTAGTAGGGGTCAGACGGCAGAAAACCGTATAAACGCTGTGTATATCAGATAACTCAAAGCTACCCGTACCTAACCCAAACCATCAGAACATAACGGAACTCAGGATAAATGATCCTAAGGCGAGGAGACCGCTATTGCTGCCCTCCACAGACCCAATCAGGACATACTACAGCACAGTAGAGCGCAAAAATCCACCGAATAGCAGTGAACAGCACAAAGTTAAAGCTATACTTACCAAACGTAGCCCAACCCAACGTAACCGAACGTAGCCTGACTCACAATAACGCGCCAGGACCACCCTTGCTGGCCTTGACAGAGCCAAGCTGAAAATATTAAAAGCCTGTAAGGAACAGACATCCACCTAATATCAGATCATAGCACAAAAATCAAAGTTATCCTCTCCTAACCAAACCTAACGTATCATAGCCAAACGTAACATAACAAAACCTAACGTGCAGAGACCGCTATTGCTGCCCACCACAGAGCCAAGCATTTCATACTAGAGCACAGTAGAGCGCAGTAATCCATCGAGTTGCAATGTACAGCACAAAAGATAAAGCTATCCTGACAAAGCATAGCCTACCCCAACCTAACCGAATATAGCCTGAACCACCTTAACGTGCCAAGACCACCCTTGCTGGCCTCGCCAGCGCGAAGCTGAAAATATTAGAGCGCAGTATGGCGCAGGAATACACCTAATAGCAGACTATATCGCTCAAGTCATAGCTATCCTCTCTTAACCTAAAGAATCGTGACACATCCAAACCTAACCCAGCTTACCCTAACGTGCCGCGAACACTATTACTCGCCTCCCCAGAGCCAAGCAGGACATACCAGAGCGCAGTAGAACGCAGAAGTCCACCGTATAGCAGTGTTCTGCACAAGAGTTGTAGCCACCCTGTCCAAACTAAGCCTAAGCCATCCTAACCGCACGTAACCTGTCATAACATAACGTGCCGAGGCCACTGTTGCTTGCCTTGCCTCAGCAAAACTGAAAACGTTAGACCACTGAAAGGCGCAGAAATCCACCTAATAGCAGAGTATAACACAAAAGTCCTAGTTATCCTCTCCAAACCTAAATGATCGTAAAATATCCAAACGTACCCTACCTTACACTAACGTACCGCGACCGCTATTACTGTCTTCCCCAGAAACAAGCAGAGCATACAAGAGCGCAGCAGAGCGTAGAAATCCACCGAATAGCAGTGTACTGCACAACAGTTGGAGCTATCCTGACCATACTTACCCCGACACGACCTAACTGAACGTAACCTGACACAACATTACATGCCGAGACCACTACTGCTGGCCTTCCCAGAGGCAAGCTAAAAATATTAAAGCACTGTATGGAGCAGAAATCGACCTCAGACAGACTATGGATCTAAAGTCAAAGCTCTCCTCTCCTCACCCAACCAAACGCAAAGTGACCAAACGCAGCCTAACACAGCCTAAAGTGCCGCGACCACTATTGCTGACCTCCCCGGGGTCAAGCCGTACACATTAGCGGAGGGCAGGGTGCAGAAATCCATACAATCGCAGTGTATATCGAGAAAGTCAAAGCTAGCCAAACCCAACCCAAACCAACGGATCATAACCAAAAGTAACATAACTGAACATAACATGTCGAGACCGCTATTGCTGCCCTCCTCAGATTCAAGCATGACATACTACAGCACAGTAGGGCACAGAGAACCACCGAATAGCATTGTACAGCACAAAAGTGAAAGGTCCCATGACCAAAATAAGCCTAACCCAAACTTAGCGACCGTAACCTGGCACAAGATAACGTGCCGGGCAACTATTTCTCGCCTTCCGAGGGTCAAGTTGAATATATTAGAGCACTCTAGGTGGCAGAAATCCACCTAATAGCAGACAATATCACTGAAGTCAAAGCGAGCCTCTCATAACCTATCCAATCGTAACATTACCAAACGTAACATAGCCCATCCTAACGTGCCTGGACTACTATTACTGGCCTCCCCAGAGCCGAACAGAGCGCACTAGTGTAGAGTAGAAGGCAGAAATCCAGATAATAGCAGTGTATGTCTGAAAAGTCAAAGCTACTCAAACCTAACCCGAACCAACAGAACATAACCGCACATAGCCTAACTCAACATGACATGTAGGGACCGCTATTTTTACCCTCCCCAGGGCCAAGCAGGACATGAAAATGCACAGCAGAGCCCAGAAACCCACCTAATAGCGGTGTACAGTACAAAAGGTGAAGTTCTCCTAACCAAACTTTGCCTAACCCCACCTAACCGAACGTAGCCTGACTCAACATAACATACGCAGTTCACCATTCCTGGCCTTCACAGTGCCAAGCTGAGAATATTAGAGCACAGCAGGTCGCAGAGATCCACCTAATGCCAGACTATAGCACTAAAGTCAAAACCATCCTCATCCAACCTAACCTAACTTAACATAACCAAACGCAGCCTAACTCAACCTAACGTGAGGCGACCTCAATTGCTGGCCGCCCCCGAGCCAGGCAGAAAACATTAGTGGAGAGCAGAACGCAGAAATCCATATAATGGCGGTGTATATCTGAAAAGTCGGAGGTACCCAAACCTAACCGCAACTAACGTATCATAGCCAAATATAGGTTACGACTGACGTACCGAGACCGCCATTGCTGCCCTCGCCTCGGCCAAGCAGGACACACCAGAGCGCAGTAGATCGCAGAAATCCACCGAACAGCGGCGTACAGCAATGAAGTTAAATCTATCCTAGCCAAACTTAGAGCAAGAAGCACTTTTTTCGCCGAAAAGCAGTTTACAGCACAAAAGATATAGCTATCCAGACCAAGCTGAGCTTGACGCAACCTAACCGAAGGTAACCTGTCGCATGATAACGTGCCGAGACCACTATTGCTGTCCGTGCCGGGGCCAAGCTGAAAATATTGTAGCATTTTAGGGCGCAGAATTTCACCTAATAGCAGACTAGAGCACTGGAGTCATAGCTAGACTCCACTGATCTAAAGAATCGTTACATAACGGAACGTATCCTAACTTACACTGTCGTGCCGCGACCACAATTACTGGCCTATCCAGAGCCAAACAGGTCTTACTAAACCGCAGTAGAGCCCAGAAATCCACCGAATAGCAGTGTGCAGCACAAAAGATAAAGCAATCCTAACCAAACTTAGCCTAACCCAGCATAAACGAACGTAACCTGACTCAACATAACGTGCCGAGATCACTATTGCTGGCCTTCCCAGATACAAGCTGAAATTATTAGAGCACTGTATGGCGCAGAAATCCACCTAGTAGCAGACTACAGCGCTAAACACATAGCTATCCCATCCTAACCTAACCAACCGTAACATAAGCGAACGTAACCTAACAAAACCTAACGTGCCGCGACCACCATTACTGGCCTCCCCAGAGTCAAGCAGAGCATATTAGTTGGAAGTAGAAAGCAGAAATCCATATAATCGCGGGGTATATATGAAGAGTCAGAGCTACTCAAACCTAACCCAAACAAACAGAACATGACCCAACATAGCCAAGCTCAAGCTATGTGCCGAGACGGCTATTGCTGCCGCCCCAGAGCCAAGCAGGTCATACTAGAGCGCTGTAGAGCGCATATATCCACCGAACTGCAGTGCAGAGCGCAAAAGCTAAATCTATCCTAGTCAAACCTACTCAGATCCAACCCAATCGAAAGTAACCTGGCACAACATAACGAGCATGGAAAACCATTTATGGCCTTCCCAGTGCCAAGCTGAGGATATTAAAGCACTGAAGGGCGCAGAAAGCCCCTAATAGCAGACAATAGCACCAAAGTTAAGTCAAGCCTCCCCTAATCTAACCAGCAGTAACATTAACAAGCGTAGCAAATCTCAACCTAACGCAACTCGACCGCTATTGCTGGCCTCCCCATAGCCATGAAGAACAAACTAGTGGATGGATGAATGCAGAAATCCGTAGAAACGCAGGGCATATCAGAAAATTCAAAGCTACCCAAACCTAACCCAGACCAACGGAACATTCACAAACATAGCCTAACTCCACCTAACGTGCCGATTCGGACGCTGCTGCCCTGCTCAGAGCCAGGCAGAACATACTT
>NW_016910201.1:0-6946 GCF_001483705.2 Eufriesea mexicana
TATAGCGAAGCACAGTACATCGCTGGGATACACCTAATAGCGTCGCATAGCACGAAAGTCTAGGACAACCTGGCCGAGCTTAATACAACCGAACATAACCGTACGTAAACAAAGTCAACACTACTTGCCGAGATTGCTATTGCTGGCCACCGCAGAGCCAAGCAAAACACAGTAGAGCACACTAGAGCCCAGAAATCCACCGAGTATCATTGTATAGCACAAAGCTCAGGGCTATCCTATCCTAATACGCCCATACTTAACATAAACGGACGTATCATGACTGAACCTAACGTACACCGAACTATATATCTGGCATCACCAGGGTAGAGCCGAACTTACTAGAGGACAGCACAGCGCAGAAATTCATAGGATCGCAGTTTATGGCACATAAGTCATAACAATCCATACCTAACTCAAGCTAACATAACCTAACCAAACGCTACCTACCTCAACGTAACGTGCCGCGGCAAGTATTGGTGGCTTTCCCTGGGCTAAGCATAATATGGTGGAGCACAGCTCGGCGCAGAAGTTCTTCGAATAGCGGTGTATAGCACGAAAAACTAAGTTAACTATTCCGAGCTTAATCTAAGCTGATCCAGCAAAACTTACCGTAAACCAACTTAACATGACGAGACCACCATTGCTGGCCACCACAATGATAATCGGAATGCACTAGAGCATAGTCGTGCGCAGAAACCGACCGCACTGCAGTGAATAGCACAAAAGTCGTATATACCCTGACCTAACCTGACCTAACCAAACACAACCAAGGGCAGAATGGCTCAAAGCTACGTCCCGCGAGCACAGCACGTGGCCACTCCAGAGCCAAGCAGAATGTGATAGAGCATGGTCAATCATAGAAATACACCGAATAACAGTGTATTGCTCGAAAGTAGAGGACATTATAACCAAACTAGCCTAACGTAGCCCAACCAATCTTTACATAACACAAACTATCGTACCACGGCCACTATTGCTCGCGTCCCCAGAGTCGAGCAGAGTGTAATAGAGCAATGTAGAGCGCAAAAATACTCCGAGTAGCAGTGTACGTTACCGAAGTCGAGGATATCCTAACCCAGGCTGACCTGACTTAACCTAACAAGACGTAGCATAACTGAATGTAAAACCGCGTATACTGCTGCTGGCAACTCCAGAGCCAAGCACAATTTGGTAGAGCACAGTCGATCATATAAGTCCAAAGAATAAGAGTGTATTGCAAGAAATTCGAAGCAATCTTAACCAAACCAGCCTAACCTAGCCTAACCAAATTTAACACGACACAACCTAACGTGGTACAGCCTCTATTCCTCGCGTCCCCAGAGTCGATCTGATTTTTGTAGAGAAATGTAGTGCGCAGAAGTCCACCACACATTGTGAAATGCACAAAAGCCGCAGATATCCTAGCCAAACGTGACCTAAGCTAACCTAACGAAACGTAGCATAGCTCAAAATAACGTGCCACCGCCACTGCCCCTGGCATCCCAGAGCAAAGCAGAATGCAGTAGGACATAGTAGATCTCAGAAATCCACCGAAAAATAGTGTATAGCACGGAAGTCACAACTATCATAACCAAGCTTAACCGAACCTTGCCTAACCAAACCTAACCTAACCCAAAATAGCGCGCCACGAACATCATTGCTCGCATCCCCAGAGTCGAGCATGGTGTAGTAGAGAAATGTGGAGAGCAGAAATGCACCGAATAGCAGTGTATAGCACAACAGTCGAAGAATACCTAATCAAGGCTTCCTAACCTACCCTTACGAAACGTAGCATAACTCAACCTAACGTGAAGAGACCACCATTATTGACCACCCCAGGAGACAATTAGAACATATTAGATCGCGGTGGAGCGCAGTCATACGCCGAATAGCAGTGTATAGCACAAAAGTCGAAGCTATCATCTTCTAACGTAACCAATCATAACATAACAAAACGTAACAAAGATCTACGTAACGTGCAGCGACCACTGTTGCAGCCCCCCTCACAGAGACGAGCTGACCACACTAGAGCACATTAGAGCGCGGAAGTCCACCGAATGGCAGTGTATAGCACAAAAGACGAAGTAGCCTATCCTGTCCTAGCCAAACGTAACACACCCGAGCGGAGTCTAGCCCATACTTACACGACGGTACCGCTAACTCTGGCCACCACAGAGCGAAGTAGAATATACTAGGGCACAGCAGAGCGCAGAAATCCACCGCAATGCAGTTTATAGCGCAAAAGTCATATATACCCTGACATAATTTGACTTTACCTTACCTACCAAGCGTAGTGTACCAAGACATGATGTGACGATACCTATTTTGCAGGCATCCCCTGATCCAGGCGTGGCACACTAGAGCACATTAGAGCGCAGGAATCCACCGAATAGCAGCCAGCAGTACAGAAGTAAAAGTATCCTCTACTAACATTGCCACACCTAACATAACCGAACGTAACCTGACACAACCAAAGAGGATGAGACAACCATTGCTGGCCTCCACAGATACAAGCCAAATTTACTAGGGAGCAGTAGTGCGCAGAGACACACCACATTGTAGTGAATAGCTCAGAAGTCGAAGATATACTAACGCAACCTGACAGACATAACCTAACCAAACGTAGCATAACATAGCCTAACGTGCCGATGCCACAACTGCTGGCCTCGCCAGGGCCAAGCAGAAAATATTAGTACACAGTGGAGCGCATAAATCGGTGGGCAGCAGTGTTTAGCGCAAATACCTGGACTATCATATCCCAATTTCGCCAACCGTAACATAGCCGAACGTACCATAGCTCAACCAAACTTACAGAGGCCACAATTGCTAGCCACCCCCAAGCAGAACATACTAAAGCACAATGGAGCGCAGAAATCCAGCGCATTGCTGTGTATAGCACAAAGGTCAGAGCTGCTTATCCCAACCTAGTCAAATCTGACATACAAACGTAACCTATCTCAACCTAGCTTGACGAGATCACCATTGCAGCCGACCACAGAGACAAGCAGAAAGGACTATAGCAGAGTAGAGCGCAGAAATCAATCGCACTGCAGTGAGTAGCACAAGAGACGTAGATATCCTAACCTAACGTGACCTAATCCAACCTAACCAAACGCAGCATGACCCAAAGTGACTTGCCGCGGCCATTGCTGCTGGCCTCCCCAGAGCAAAGCAAAATATGGTACAGCACAGTAGATCACAGAAATACACCGAATCACCATGTGCAGCACGACAGTCGAAGCCGTCCAAACTAAACTTAGACTAACCTAACATAGCCAAATGTAACATTAACAAAAATAACGTGCCTCGGCCTCTATTGCTCGCAGCCCCCCTCCCCAGATTCGGGCACGGTATAGTACAGCAATGTAGAGCGCTTAAATCCGCCGAATACCAGTGTATGGCACAAATTGAAAGAATACCCTATCCATGCCTTCCTAACCTACCCTAACGAAACGCAACATAACTCAAACCAACGTGCCGATACTACTATTTACGGTCACCCCAGACTCAAGCAGAGCATATCGGACGCAGTAGGGCTTAGAGATCCCCCGAATAGCAGTGAATAGTACGGAAGACCAAGTAGAATATCGTAACCTAGCCAAACGTAACACACCCAAACGGAGCTTAACACAAACTCACAAGGCGGGACCTCCATTGCCGACATCTGCAGTGACAAGCAGAATATACTAGTGCACAGGAGACCTCAGAAACTCACCGCATTGCTGTGAACAGCACAAAGGCCGCAGATATCCTAAGGCAACCCGTATTAACCTAACACAACCGAACGTAGCATATCTCGACATGACGCGACGCGACCACTGCACCCTGCATCCCCAGAGCCAAGCGGAATGTAGTAGATCACAGTGGATCACAGAAACTAAAGGAAGAGCAGCGTAAAGCACGAAAGTCGAAGTACCATATCCTAACCTAGCCAAACGTAACACGTCCAAACGTAACCAAACTCAACCTGACATTTCGAGACAACTATTGATGACCACCGCAAATGCAAGTAGCGTGTACTAGAGAACAGTAGCTCGTAGAAGTACCCCGCATTGCAGTGAAAAGCAGAAAAGTCGAAGATATCCTGACATAACCTGATCTAACCTAACATAACCAAACGTAGCGTAACTGATAGGTGCGTGGAGCGAAAACCGCTGCCGGACTCCACTTATCCAAGTAGAAAATAGTAGAACACAGTAGGTTACAGGAAACAGCCGTATAATAGTTTATAGCGTGAAAGTCGAAGCCACCCTGACGAAACAATCCCTAACCTAACATATTCAATCGTAGCCTACCTCTACATACCGCGCCGCGTCTATTTCCGGCCACCCCAGAGCCAAGCAGAACATATTAGCGCACAGAGGTTAGCAAAATTCCTCCGAACAGCAGTGTGTAGCGTAAAGGTCATACCTATCCATTCCTAATATATCCAACCGTAACATAACCAAACGTAACACAGCTCAACATAACGCTCCCCGACCACTATCGCTGGGCTCCACAGGACCAAGCAGAATGTACAAGAGTCCAGCCGAGCGCAGATATCCATCGTACAACAGTATATAACACGGAAACCCAGGCTACCGTTGCCGCAATTAACACAACCAAAACTGACGGACACAACCTAACGCAACCTAACGTGCCGAGACCAATATTGCTGACACTCCGAAGGCTAAGTATAATTTAGTACAGCATAGTACAGCGCAGGGACACTCCGAATGGCTGTGTATAGCAGGAAAGCCTAAGCCGCCTGGACGAACTTAACCTAACCTATCCTAACCAAACGTAAACTATCTCAGACAAATGTGCCGAGGCTGCTATTGCTGGCCACACTAGAGCAAAGCGAAATAAAGTAGAGCACGCTAGAACCCAGAAATCAACAGAGTAGCATTGTATAGCACAAAAGTCAAGGCTGTCCTATCCTAAAACGCCCAAACTTGACATAAACGAAAGTAACATGACTGAACCGAACTTACACCAACCTCTATTGCTGGCATCCCAGGGTAGAACAGAGCTTACTAGAGGCCAGCAGAGCGCAGACATCCACAGAATCGCAGTGTATAGCACATAAGCCATAACAATCCATTCCTAACTCAAGCTAACATAACCTAACCAAACGTAGCCCACCGGAACATAACGTGACGCCGCAACTATTGGTGGCTCTCCTTGGGCTTAGCATAATATAGTAGAACACAGCACGGCGCAGAAATTCTTGGAGTAGCGGTGTATAGCACAAAAGTCAAGGCTATCCCAACCAAGCACCACCAAACCTAGCCTTACCAAACGCAACATGGCTAAACCTAACTCGCCGAGACCACTATGCCTGCAGTCCCCAGGCACATGCAGAGTGCGATATCAGTCAGCGGAGCGCTGAAATACATGAAATAGCTATGTGTAGCACAAAAGCCGAAGTTGTCCTCACCTAAAGCTACGTAACCTAATCAAACCAATCGTACTCTGACTAAACCTAACGTGACGCAACTACCGTTGCTGGCCTCCCGAATGTCCAGTAGAGTATAGTAGATAAACGTACTGCGTAGAAATTGAACGAATATCGACAAAAGTCAAAGATATCCTGTCCTAACCCTTCCAAACATAATGCTACCAACGCAACATAACTAAGTTTAATGCGCCGAGACCACTACTGCTGGCCTGCCCAGGGCCATGCAGAATATACCATAGCACAGTAGAGCGCAAAAATCCGCCGCATTGCACTGCATAGCACAAAAGTCAAAGGTATCCTAACCCAACGTAACCAATCGTATCGCAACCGAACGTAGCCTAACTCAAAGAAGCGTACCCCGGTCTCTATTTCTGGCACCTCCAAAGCCAAGCAGTGAATACTAGAGCACAGTAGAGCGCAGAAATCCACCGAATGGAGGTGTATAGCACAAAAGCCGAAGACATCCTGTCCTAACCCAACGAATCGTGACATAACGAGACGTAAGCTGTCCTCGCATAACCTGCTGCGACGACTCTTGCTTGCCTCTCCATAGTCGAGCACAACATATTAGAAGGGGTAGCGCACAGAAATCTATAGAAACGAAGTGTATAGCAAAAAAGTCAAAGCAACCGAACCTAATACAGGCCAACGTTACAAAACCAAACGTACCATTACTCCACATGACGATCGGTACCACTGTTGCTGGCCTCGCCATGGCAAAGCAGAATATAGTAGAGCAATGTAGAGCGCAGAAGTCCACCGAATAGCAGTCTGTAGCACAAAATTCAAAGCTATACCCTCATAACCTCTCAAAACGAAATGAAGGCAAGCGTAACGTATCAAAACCGAATGTGATAAGACCACTATTGCGAGCATCTCCAGAGCCATGCAGCTCAAAGTGGAGCACAGTAGACTGCAGGAAGCCTCCAAATAGCGGCACATAGCGCAGAAGTCAATGACATCCTAACCTAGCCTGACCTAACCTTACCAAACATAGAATAAGTGAATATATCGAGCCACAACCAGTAATACTGGCATATCCATGACCAAACAAAGCATATTAGACCACAGTCGAGATAGGAATCAACAGAATGGCAGGGCATCGGACAATAGTCAGTGCCATCTTAGCCAAACAGGGCCTAACCCAGGCTAACCACACGTCACATAACGTAAGCTATCGTGCAGAACACATTAGAGGGGGGTAGAGCGCAGGAATGTATAGAATCGCTGCGTATAGCAGAAGAGTCAAAGCTACCCAAACCTAATCCAAGCCAACGTAACATAGCAAAGCGTGGCATTACACATCCTAACATGCAACGACCAATATTGATGGCTTCCCCAGATCCAAGCAGAATATACAAGAGCACAGTAGTGCGCAGAAATCCACCGACTAGCAGCGTACGGCACAAAAGACGAAGCTATTCTATCATAACCTAACAAAACGCATTATTAGCAGACTCAGCTAAACTCAACTTGACGTGCCGAGACCGCTACTGCTGCCAATCCCAGAGGCAAGCAGAATATACT
>NW_016910202.1:0-248 GCF_001483705.2 Eufriesea mexicana
CGGCCTTACCAGACCTGACCTGTCCTGACTGACCTGACCTGACCTAACCTGACCTGACCTGACTGGGGCTGACCTTACCTGACTGATCTGACCTGACCTGACCTGACCTGACATTATATGATCTGGCCTGAATGCCTGAACTGACAGCATCGGACCTGACATGACCTGACCTGGCATGAACTGACCTGGCCAGACCTGACCTGACATGACCTGACAGAACTGATCTGACCTGACCTGACCTGACCTGA
>NW_016910203.1:0-795 GCF_001483705.2 Eufriesea mexicana
ATAACTGGAAAGAATGACATAAGATTGTGGCAGCGATGAAAACAAAAGGAGACCTCGGGTGAGTAATGTAAGGTGGAATGTGGGTGGGTTGTGCATGTTTTAAGCAAAAAAATAAATCAACAGGTTATGAACTGCCAACCGAATGTAGGCCACGTGTTTCATTGCGGAAAACAAAATTCGAAAAAGAAATTGGAAGAATCAATGGATGAAAGGATCAAGATGGATATCATATTTCAAAATTTACAGTGGTTTTCACGCTATGGTCTTAAGGTTTGTATTGACATATAATGAAAGAGCTAAGAAATGTAGGAAACTGCGAACAAGATTGGTTAACACTGCGTAATTACAAAATATGATAGTTTCAATCATAGGGAAAGTATTATTACTCGATACCCTGTACGTCAAGTTACGAGATATGGGTAAAATTAAGCAATATCTATGAGAAGGATACAAAACAGCAAAACATGATATAGTAAACCACACTAAGTGGCTGACAGGTAAGTTTTCAAAGTACATTCATTAGGGCATAAAATGGAATAAGCAATGTTTATAACTAAAATCCTATGTACATTGCCAGATTGTGTATTTGCAACTGTATGAGATTAACGCAGAAAGAAGAAAGAAGAATGGATAATCTCACAACTCAGGTGATTATCAAAAAAGCAAGATCATCAAAATGATCTATAGCCTGCAAAGTTCAAGAGAAGGGGTATTTCAAATGTAACTCCAGCATACATATTGCAAGTGCATGTTGGAAAAACAAAAAGGGTAACAAAGAAATTAAATACTTTAGTT
>NW_016910204.1:0-350 GCF_001483705.2 Eufriesea mexicana
CATCCATACATCCATACATCCATCAATACATACGCACATCCGTCCATACTTCCATGCATTCATGCATCCATACATCCATAAATCCATCCATCCATCCCTGAATCCATCCATACCACCATCCGCCCATGCATCCATCAATCCATCCATTCGTACATCCATCTTTCAATACACCCATCCATGCATGCATGCAAACATATATACATCCATACATCCATACACACGAAAATATGTCCATCCATACATCCATCCACTCATACATCAATCCATCCATACATCCATACACCCACACATCCATCCATACATGCGTCCATACAGACTTCAATACATACATCCATACACACACCAATACA
>NW_016910205.1:0-942 GCF_001483705.2 Eufriesea mexicana
ATGATCACTGGACAGATTAACCCAAATACTGCAGAGCTGTGATGATGGCTGCATTTCGTATTCTGCTGTATGTGGTTGATATCTCGCACGGCAATGTATCAATCTTTTGTCATTCTAGATGTTCAATGGATTCGAAATGCATCACTGAGCAGACGAATCCAATGGCTATTGCGCTATTTTGATGGATGCACTAGGAACCGTACTGTCAATTGCAGTAATCTCCAGCTATAATCGTGCTATACATTGATTAATCAAGAGTTGCTTTGTAATATACATCACCAGTGAATAAATTTTTCCGACAGCAACTCTACTGGTTTGATGCCTCTACTCAGTACTATTTCGGCAATTGTCATTAACTCTTGCAATGGCGGATAAGTCTTTTGTCATTCTAGAATTGCTATAGAACCTTAATCATCTATGTACCTGTCAATCCAACGGCTATAGTGCTCACTGGATGTGCTAAGTACCGTACTCTGAGATGTAAATGTCTCTAGCCATAGCAGCACTGTACATTTGCTACCCTAGACATGACTTGGAATATATGTCATCACTGAACAGATTTATCCAATCGCTACAGTGAAGCATTCGTGGACGTACTAACTACGTTATTGGGAACTGTAAAGGTCTCTATCCATAGCCTTACCATGCTTTGATCAAATTGGTACAACGGCTAAATTACTGTGATTATGCCACTACTTAGTAGTATTTCGTCATTTGTTAATGTATCGAGCGATAGTTGGTATGTCCATTGTCATTCTAGATGCGCAATATGACACAAATCATACCGGCACAGATTAATCCAGTTGATACAAAGTTCTATTGGACGATGTACGAACAACGGTACTGGAAATTGTAAATATCTGTACCCACAACTGACGGATACATTTATTACACGAGCATTGTTGTGGAATTATGTCGTAAGCGAAGAAATTAATCCAGCGG
>NW_016910206.1:0-2661 GCF_001483705.2 Eufriesea mexicana
AAAGCACAAAAGCAGAAGCTAATATATCCTAACCTATCCAAACCTAGTATAACAAAGCGCAGGGTAAACTAAGCTAACGTAACGATGTCACTATAAGAGGCCTCCCCAGAGCAAAGCAGGATACATTAGAGCACTGTTGAGCGCAGAAATTCACCAAATGGCAGTGTATAGCACAGAAGTCAATGAAACCCTAACCTAACCAGTCCTATCCTATTCCAGCCAAACGTAGACTACCTGAACCTAACGAGCCGAGTCCACTGTTGCAGGCCTCCCCGTCGCGAGACGGCACACAATAGGGGAAAGTAGAGCGCAGAATTTCGTCGAACAACAGTGTATAGCGCAAAAGTCAAAGCTGGACCCTCCTAACCTAGCCAACTGTAACGTAACCGAACTAAGCCTAACTCCAGCTAACGTGCCAAGACCACAATTACTGGCCACACTAGAGACCAGCAGAGTATAGTACAGCAACATAGAGCGTAGAAGTCCACCGCTCATTAGTGAATAGCGAAACAGACAACTCTGTCCTATGACAACCCTTCCAAACTTGATATTAGCAAACATTACATAACTTAACCTGACGTGCCGAGGCAACTATCGATTGCCACCCTAGAGTTAAGCAGAATATACAAGAGCACAGCAGAGCGCAGAAGTCCAGCGAATAGCCGTGTATAGTACAAAAGTCTAAGCTATCCTATCCTAACCGGACCAAGCGCATCACAACCAAACGCAGCATATCTCGGCCAAACGAGCCGAAACCTTTACCGTTGGCATCCCCATAGCCAAGCAGAATATACTAGAGCAGAGTACAGCGCCTTAATCCGCCGTGTAGCAGTGTACACACAAGTCAAAGCCACTCGTTCCAAACTTAGAATAACTTGTAATAACCGAGCGTAACCTAACACAACCAAAAGTGCATGACCGCTTTTTCTGGCGTGCACACATACAAGCAGATGCTAGTAGAGCAATGCAGAGCGCAGACATCGATCTAGTAGAAGTGTATAGTGGAAAAGTCAATGTTATCCGAACTAAATACATCTCAAACAAGCCAAGCCAAACGCAACCTATCTCAACCAAATGTGCAACGAACATTTTTGCTGGCCTCCCCAGAGACAAGACGAACATATTGGAGCGTAGCAGAGAGCAGAAATACAACGAGTAGCAGTGCATAGACAAAAGTCAAAGCTGTGCCAAAAAAGCAGTATGTAGCACAAAGGACGCAGGTGCCAATTCCTAACCCACCCGATCGTATAACCACCGAACGTTAAGAAGCTTGACTTAACGTGCCGCCAGCACTATTGCTGTCCTCTCCGGTGCCAACCAGTACACACTAGACGTCAGTAGAGTACAGAAATCCACCGGAAGCTGTGTAAAACGCAAAAGTCAAACCCACCATGACCAAACGTAACCTAACCTAACGTGACCAAACATAACGTAGCTCATCCTCAGTGCCACGACCACTATTGCTGGCCTCCCCAGATTTGGGCAGAGTATAGTAGAGCAATGTAGAGCGCAGAAATGCGATGAATAGCAGTGCACAGCACTTACTTATGTTACAAAGGGAGGGAGAGGCGCCCCCACACCCCGCCCCGGCCACAGGTACTGGGCCGCTCGCGAAGGCGGAGGCCTAACGCGTTAAAACATCCGGTTGAGTACGAGGCGCTAAGCGGTTCCGCGTTCGCAGCCTCCGCCGCCCTACGCGCGAGGGGTCCGCGCTCCGCTCACAGGTTGTCTCCGCGGCCTCCATCTGTAACATAACAGCCTCGAAGGAGGAGGCCACCGCACGCCGCGCACATAAGCTCTCAGTCACCTGCGCCAGGTCGACGGAGAGGGAAGGTAAAGACAAACCAGGCGACACAGGACTCAGCGCTCACTAGGCCACACCGGACTATGCTATAGCGTGCGCTGCGCCGTTTCCCGGCCTTCCCCGCTGTGATGACATCGCGTCTCACATTCCTGCCTGATACGACGTAGGAACTCCCCGAAGCACTCGTGCCGGGTTAGGAACCGTGTCAGGCGGAATTTGTGCAGGCGGCCGCTGCGCACCCATGCACGCAGAACGGGGAGCACCTCCCTATCGTCCGGTACCGTCGGCTGCTCGGCTTCCGCAGTCGAGCTCGCCAGGCGTACATAACGGGCCGTCGGAAACTTCGCCTCAACGAAACGGCCCACTCTTCAGGAGCACCGTCGCTGCCTCGGTCGAGGAGTCCGTATATGCCCCCCCCTTCCTAGGCAGCAGATCGAACGGCGGAAAATCCGCCACGACGATAGACGTCTGGTAGAGAACCGTGCGGAAACCGCGCACGAAGGTCGCCATACAGCTACAGTCTCAACGGTGAATCGGCCGAAATCCAGAATAACCTGACCTATACTAACCCAACCTAACGTGCCGTGAAAGCTGTTGCTGCTCTCCCCGGTGCCAAGTAGAAAATAATAGAGCACTGTGGAGCGCAGAAAGCCACCAAATAGCAGTGTACTGCACAGAAGTCGCAGATATCCTATCCTAACCTGACATAACCTAACATAGCAAAACGTAACATAGCTCAAACTAACGTGCCTACACAACTATTGCTGCTCTGCACAGAGCCAAACTGAACATACTAGATGAGATTAGAGTGCAGAAATCCATAGAAAAGCTGTGAAAATCACAAACGTTACAGCTAA
>NW_016910207.1:0-243 GCF_001483705.2 Eufriesea mexicana
GGCATTGCAATGGCTATAGCACTCCAAAAGGATCCTTCCTCCTTTCTTATGCAAGGAAGGTGGTACATCACGGTATTGGTCGAGAATGTCAATAAAAATGAATTTTGCAGCCAGATGCTATGGCAATGCAATGGCTATAGCACGCCAATATAATCTACCCTCCTTATTTATGTAAAAAAGATAGCTAACCACGATAATAGTAGAAAATGTCAATAAAATTGAACTTTCCATCCAGATTCCGGA
>NW_016910208.1:0-791 GCF_001483705.2 Eufriesea mexicana
AGGAGGAAATGTACCATTGCCGTCAAATAGCCATTACAATGCTATAGCATCTGCCTCCAAAATTCATCTTTATTGACATTATCTACTAATATCGTGGTGAGGTAGCTTTCTTGCATAAATACGGAGGAAAGATTCTATTGGCCAGCTATGGCCATTGCACTTCTATAGTATCTGGATGGAAAATTCAGTTTTATTGACATTTTCGACTAATATCGTGGTGAGCTCACATCCTTGCATTCGTGAGGAGGAAAGATTCTATTGGCGTGCTATAGCCATTGCAATGCTAGCGAATCTGCCTCGAAAATTCAATTTTTTTGACATCTTCGACTAATATCGTGGTGCGGTAACTTTCCTGCATAAATAAGGAGGAACGATTCTATTGGCGTGCTATAGCCATAGCAGAGCTATTGAATCTGCCTGGAATATTCAGTGCTATTGACATTTTCGGCAAATGTCGTGGTGAGCTAACTTTCATGTATAAATAAGGAGGAAATATTCTATTGGCCAGCTATAGCCATTGCAATTCTGTAGTGCCTGGATGGAAAATCCAATTTTCTTGTCATTTTCGACTTATATCGTGGTGGGCTGACATCCATGCATAAATAAGTAGGAAAGATTGTAGTGGCAACAGCTGTAGCCATGGCAATGCTGTAGCATCTGGCTCGAAAATACAATTTCATTGACATTTTCGACCAATATCGTCGTGAGCTATCTTTCTTGTAAAACTTAGGAGGAAAGATACTATTGCCGTGCTATAGCCATTACAATGCTATAGAATCTGCCCCGAAAAT
>NW_016910209.1:0-549 GCF_001483705.2 Eufriesea mexicana
ATGTCAAGGACAGCCATCTACTTGCGAGAGAATTGGACTATTCAAGATCTACAATCTGTTATAGCTTGGCGGATATATGACATAACGCCTTCAATCCAAAGGCAAGTATATCCACCTACTTGCCAGAGAACAGGTCTATTCAAAATCTATAACTTTCTATAGCTTGGTGAATAGATCGCCCGTCGCCTCCACTCCAATGGCACGTACAGCCACCTTCTTGCAAGAGAATAGGTCAATTCAAAATCTATAACATGTTATAGCTTGGTGAATAGTTGGCCTAACGCCTTCAATCCAATGGCAAGTACAGCCATCTACTTGCAAGAGAGTACGTGTATTCAAAGTCTATAATCTGTTATAGCATGGTGAATAGATCGCCTATCTCCTTCAATCCAATGGCAAGTACCTCCACCTACTTGCCAGAGAATAGGTCTATTCTAAATATATATCCTGTTATAGCATGGTGAATAGATCGCCTAACGCCTTCAATCCAATGGCAGGTACAGCCATCTACTCGCCAGAGAATGAGTATATTCAAAACCTATAAGCTGC
>NW_016910209.1:627-867 GCF_001483705.2 Eufriesea mexicana
AGAGAATAGGTCTATTCAAAGTCTATAATCTGTTATAGCTTGGTTAATAGGTCGCCTAGCGTCTTCAACCAATGGCAAGGACAGCCATCTATTTGAAAGAGAATAGGCTTTTCAAAATCTATAACCTGTTAAAGCTTGGTGAATAGATCGCCTAAAGCCTTCAATCCAATTGCTAGAACAGCCATCTACATTTCAGAGAATCGGTCTATTCAAAATATATAATCTGCTATAGCTTGGTAA
>NW_016910210.1:0-485 GCF_001483705.2 Eufriesea mexicana
AGATGATATCCCCGACTTTTGCATTTTACACTGCTATTCGGTGGATGCATGCACCCTACTGCCTCCCAGTATGTTCGGCTTTGCTCTATGAATGACAGCGATACTGCCATAGTCACGTTACTTTCAATTAGCCTACGTTCGGTTAGGTTAGGCTAGGTTAGGTCAGGATATCAATGACTTTTGTGCTTTACACTGCAATGCGGTCGATTCCTACGCTGTACTGTTCTCTAGTATTTTCTGCTTGCCTCTGCGAAGGCCACCCATGGTGGTCTCAGCTCGTTAGGTTGAGGTTCGTTACGTTTGTATATGTTACGTTTGGTTATGTCTGGAGGGGATGGATGTAACTTTTGTGCTGTACGCTCTTATACGGTGGATCTCTATGCCCTTCTGTGCTCTAATATACTCTGTATGACTCTAAGGAGGCCACTAATGGCTGACTCGGCACGTTAGGCAGAGTTAGTCTGCGTTTGGTTACGTTACGTTAG
>NW_016910211.1:0-87296 GCF_001483705.2 Eufriesea mexicana
TCTCACTGTATTCTCCATATCTTGTTATAAGAGGCCATCGCCTAAATTAATTGTATTCCTTTTTGTGTGCCTAAACCATCTCCATTTTCTGAGTTTTCATTTGACCATCGAAGATTTCTATTTTGTATGTCATATGGTTAACCAACCTAGAATGCAATAGACATATCATACTTTACATATTTATATTGCAGCTTCAATTTTTTCTTGCTATAAAGTATAATTCTTGGTATCTACGCTGATGATATTCCATGAGTCCAATATTTTTCTATTGTTGCACGTGCCTGTTTATTTCAACAGAATATTGTATTTTCTAACTTACACTATTTAATTATAACTAAAGGTTATGTTAGTACAAATACTTACATTCTTTTCATGATGCAGGCACACCTGCATGGACACAATGTTTCCGGCGTTTGTTTGTAATATTTTCTCATTTCCCATGCACTCTCCTGTTCACTTGGAGAAAAATTAACAAATCGCTCAATTTCTGTGTTTAATTTACGAAATTTTATAATTGCGTTGTAAAGGCGTACCTTTGCATATTTGTCGTCTGCCAGGTAAAGAAATGAATGCTGATTGTCTAATTAAAACCGCTGTTTCGGCTGAATTTATTAAAGAATGTAGAAAACTTTATGATTTTATTTATTAAAATAAATTAAAATATATTAGGTGCACGTAATCAGAGTTAGTAAACTATTTGAGAAACTATTCCAAAATCATAGATGGCGCTGATCGCAGGCGGTAAAATTTGTATTCGAACTGGATACTAGAAATCAATTCGACAGTAGAAAATTAATAAATTGCCAAGTTTTTGTAATTAATTCATGAAAATTTATAGCTGCACAGCAAAGTTGGAATTATAGGCAACATTCTTATAGGATGTTTAATTTAATAATTAATACTTACATGAGCGATAGGTTTTGTATTTCCTGTAGTAAACAAGATTGCTATAGAAAAGTATTTTTCTTACATAATATTATTATTTTGTAATAAATATAAACTAGCATAAGGAAGCGTAAAAAATAAATTTTTTTATTAAGAAACTTTATTTATAATTGTGTATTTACAATGTTTTTATAGGCGAAAAATAAAAACAAAACAAAAAATATATTTAAAAGAATTATCAAAACTATGGACGGGAATCGAACCCCGGTCCTCCAGTATATCAATTCTCGATCGTCCATGATTTTACATCATCTCCAACAATTCTCTAGACAATACTTTTTCTACTTTGCAGTACATTTTAATAATTTTACTTACCTCATACTTACCTTGTACTTACCTTCCCTTACTTGCAATTCCTCCCCTTACTTACCTTAATCCCTCTTCATTTAAATATCATTTAAACAGATATTGCCCACTCTCTATTTTCAAATTCCAAAGGGAACATTGAAAATTTACAAGAGGTAGGAAATATCCTAAACTTTGTGCGCAGCTCTTAGCTTGGTATCGATTCCCAAAAATTATTCTTTGGAAAACGATACCAATTACCAGGTCTCACCACGTGGAGGTGGCTACGCATCGAGACCCGACATGCGCCCTAGTGGCGCAGCCTGCTGGCGCTACCTGTATCAAAGGTACCCTAATCTAACTTGGAGCGAATTAAGTTAAAATGACTCTACTGACACTTTATTATATTTCGTGTCTTACAAAAGGGGTTTCGGTTCGGTATACTGAAACTCTACTGTCGCAACGCTAAGATATTTTCAAGTTCCCATAAAAATAGGGAATGAAATATCAAACACGCGAGCTAATAGAAAATCGCGACGCGCCCGAACGAGTTCGCGATTATTCGAAAGACCGACTAGCCTAGGCGATGTACTCCCGTGTACAGAGATAACTTCATACCTCGGCACCCTCCCGATCGGGCCTAGCTCAATTCCAGTCACTGTCGCACTCGCCAAGACTTACACGTGGACCAAGGATAGTCCCTGAACCAATGAAACTTCTAGTGTCAACGCGAGGGCCCTGCTGGGCGGTTGCCGGCCAAGACAGACACTTCGCATCCCAGCCACACGGGGTAGAACTTAATCATCCCTGTGGTCTAACCGTAGATGGTACTAGTCCGTCAGCCAGCATGTGCCCGAGCCCCAGTCGCGTACGACTTAGGCAGCGGACCGCCCCGTCGAGGTCAGAAGACGCACTGATCCGAGGGGGTCACCCTGGAACCCGATGCATGACGAGATTGACAGTGACTGGAAATGAGTGTCGGAGACGAGTCGTGAGGATGACTTACGAAGCATGTACTTATCGAGTACACGAGAGCACGTCGCGTAGGCTAGTCGGTACTTACGAACGATCGCGATTATCGCGAGAACAATTATGTTCTATTTGCTAAACGAGGGGGATAAGAAAATGATAGAGAATTTATAAATTTCGCTCCAAGTTAGGTAGCTTACCTTTGTACAGATAGCGCGCACATGATACTTAGTCTATGGATCTATCTTATGATTACTTAAAAGTAAACGCACGCATCGTTCATTGATGTGTCGCAAACAGAATCTTGAGAAACCTAAAAGCTAAAACAGAATATATTATTGTTAACATGTAGCTGAAAGGAAAGGGATTAGTACGAGGAAACCATCAAGGATAATATCCAAATGGAACGAGCAAGTCAACGACGAGACCTGAGCAACATAACTACAAGACAGAAACATTCCAACGGTGAGATATAAACATACCAACGAGGAAGCGCTCGAGTATTATACGAAATACTCGAACGCTCTAACGAAAACAAATGGAACGGAAGTCGTAAAATTTGTGAAAGGAAAGATTTAGCCAACGATGAGACATAAGTAAACCAACGACGAAGCATTCGAATATTATACGAAATACTCGAATGCTGAAACAAAGACTCATAGAATGAAAAAAATAAAATCTGTAAGAAGAAATTATTGTTAAATTATTTAAGAGAGTGGACAATGGCCACTGAATAGCCATTGATCTAGCCAACGATGATATACAATACAAATAAACCAACGACGAAGCATTCGAATATTGTACCAAATAATCGAATGTACAAACAATGAAACCTAGAATAAAAGAAATAGAATCTGAAAGAAGAAATAATTAAAACCTGAAACAGAAAGAAAGAATATTAACGCGGTCCTTCCGAAGTCGAACCGACAACTGGCTCGAGCCTGCATGCGGGCCCCTTATATAGCGGCGGCCGGCCGAAGATCGGCGAAAATTTCCGAACTTTACCGCTTCCATTAAAAGTTATTTTTCCGCTAGAGTAGTTAATAATTTATAAATTTTTTAACTTTTATTATAAATATACGTTGTGAGCAATTTGTTATTAACAATATTAATTTGTTATTAACGATAGGTGAAATAATTTATAACCTTTTTGCAAATTATAGGAACATTTTAACACAAGCACGTTGTAAGTTCAAGTAATAGCCAACAATTTATTAATTTTTTCACTTTTATTATAAATTTTCGTTGCGAACAATTTGTTATTAACAATATTAATTTGTTACTGACGATAATTATAATAATGTATATGCTTTATTTATGCTTTCCGAATATAAATTTCTGTTACATTTATATTAAGTATTTCTATGCTTTAAACAATTTATTGTTAACAATTTTAATTTGTTATTAATAATAAATTCGATAATTAATACATTTTTTATAAACTATAATTGCATTTTCACTTCCATAAGATATATTTCCATGATACGTATATGTATGTCAAAATATTTTTGTTTCTTCTGTATTTTCTCTATATTATTATAGAATAAATTAAAATTTGTTGGACAGTGTTATTCGTGTGAAGTCACTATGAAATCGCAGTAAGAAAATGAGCAATCGTCCGAATTAAGAATTAAGCATTCTTTAATGATTTAATTAAAATGCCATTGTCGATGCATAGTACGGTCATATTTGTTCGTCGTTAGCTCAGCATGTAGATATCGTAGCTAGGGAGGATACAAACGGTCTCTTTATTTCTCTTTCCTAGCTAAGTTAATGTCCTACAACCTTTCCACTTTTCCGAGAACTCCCATTTCCACTAATTTTCGGACTCTATGCTCTGAGTACTCCCATTGTTATTCTCTAGAAAAGTATATTTCACTCGGCGCAAGTGAAGTTATGCTTTCACTGTCGCATCGTTCTTACAAACCGCTTTATTTTTCTTCTCTTTTTCACCCTTAATGAGCAGCGATAAGTTAAATTTTTCAAACGTCGCAGCAGGACTTTCTGAAACATATTAAACGTGTTACGCGATGAAAAAGAGGATAATTACAATACTCCAATAGGCAAAATTATTTTATTTCCTATATTACATATGTTTCGCGTAAATGCGTACCCTTTTTGCATAAACATGGACAAAGGGTGAAACGAAAATGTCACTTTTGTAAACATAAATGCTCGCGTGAATATTTCAGACGCGCGCCTCATCTTTTTAGGTTATGTACGAGTTCCAAGCTGCTTCACAAAGATATAAGTAACTTTGACGTACGAAAGTAGCAATATATTAGTTTACTAGCAACGATGCACTCGAAATTGCACGAGAAATCAATCGCTAATTGTTTCATTGATAGGTTTGTCTGCCAAATGACTTGTTTTTAAACATAAATGCACGCGTGAATATTTTAGACGCGCGCCTCATCTTTTTAGGTTATGTACGAGTTTCAAGCTACTTTGCAAAGATATAAGTAACTTTGACGTACGAAAGTAGCGATATATTAATTTACTAGCAGCGATGCACTCGAAATTGCGCGAGAAATCAATCGCTAATCGTTTCGTCGATAGGTTTGTCTGCCAAATGAGTTATTGATATGATCCCTAAGAATCAACGATATGTAAAAAGTTACTTAAAATCGGCTTCCTGTTCGTTCGATTATACACTTTCCTGAAGTATTATAGCAACGGTACGTTGTTGGGAACGGTGAAATACGGTGTAGTTAATGGCAATCGATAAGTTTTATGGTCCGGACCGTATGAAAGGAACGTAAAAAGATAAACGAAGCAATATTTATTACTCGCTTTGACATTCGAGAAAATTTATCAATGATTAATGTTGAATTGGCGGCTAGTTTTTGTACCCGCAGATTTATTTAGGCGTTGGATTTCCTTTGAAACATGGTTACGAAGATAAGCAACATTTTAAATAACGCGCGCTCGTACTCGAAAGTCCTACAGGGTTTAGGGTTCTCCAAAAAATCCCAGTACTCGAATTTTAATCAGCTTCTCTTCTTTTGAAATTCTACATATGCATATAATTATCATTTCCTTCACCCTGCGTCATTTAATACATCCATTCGTTGATATGAAAAATTGTTATGGCAAATTGTTTAATTCAAAGCGAAAAATATTATGACTCACGATTCATCCTTTTCAACGTCGAGTTTTCAACGTCATCGACATGCTTTGTATACATACATGCTCTTCCTTTTATTCTTCATTCTCTCTTTGAAGTGTTCTTTCTTCCTTTCTTCATCTTTCATTCTCTCTCTCTCTCTCTCTTTACTTCATTCCTCATTTGACTCATTCCCAATTATGATCTCTATTTCTTCTCCAAGCTTCCTTTTTCCTTTATTTTTCCCTCTTTATGTACCTCTTCCCTTTGACCAAGTTTTCTTCTTCTTCTTTTCACTTTATTTCTCTCTTTTTCTCACTCTATCTTCCTCTTTACTTCATTCCTCGTTTGACTCATTCTCAATTATGATCTCTAATTGTCGTCCAAGCTTCCTTCTCCATTTATTTTTCATTCAACCAAGCTTTCTTCTTCTCCTTCTTCTTTTCACTCTACTGCTCTGTTCCTCCCTCTCTCCCTATCTCTTTCTACTTCATCCCTCGTTTGACTCGATGTTATCTATAGTCCTATTAATGAGTAGGATAATGATCCAAATCTTCTTCTTCTTCTTCTTCTTCTATCCTTCTCTCTCTCTACTTTATTCCACCTTCAATTTTAGGTCTTCACCTATTGCTCCTTCTTGTCGATCAAATCTTCTTCATCTTCTTTCACCATCTTCCACCCTTACCTCCTCATCCCCTATTCCACTCAACCTCACCTATAGTCCTCATTCGATGTCCAAAGCTTTCTCTTTCTTCTTCTTTTTTTCTTCTTTCTATCTTCTCTCTTTCTCTCCCTATTTCTCTCCTCGTTTGACTTGTTCTTACCTATAACCCCTGTTCGTCTCTTCTTCCGCGATCCGAATCTCGACATGAAATAAGAAGGGGGTAAATACTCGGAGTCGTCTTCGAGTACATGGGCGTTTGGCACGAAACCAAATTCCACTGGCAGGAGGTATATCATAGCTAGGAGGCGAGTTGATATATATACAGTGTCCCCTTTGAAATCATTCTCCTGGCTTATTCGGAGGTGATAACGATAACGACGTTAATCTGTAAGGGAGGATAAACCCTGAAATGTGGGACACACAGTCCAAGCTCATATTTCGCTCACCAATTAAGCTACTTTCGTCGTTGGGGCAATAACTTACTTTGTCTTTATGAACACGCAGTAATTCGATGGATAGTTCAATTTTGTTAAAAGGAATCGTTGGAATGAAACACTGGTTTCACGATCTACTCCTTGAGATACCACATTGGGCTTAGAGGAAAAGTCATGTTCAGAAATGTACGCAAGTTTGGGTATTTTTCAATTATTTTTGCAGGATTCCCGCTGTTTTGATGCTCTTCGTGAGCTATTGGTTTTATTATTTGTTTAGGATTAATAATTCGTAAATTTATTTTTGAACACTATCGTTATTATTTATAACGTTTATTTAGAAATTTTGCTAAATCAATTTTGCTAAATCATTTAAAAACGTCTCTTGACATTTTTGACCGATGAAGTCAGGATAAAATTATAACAAGTCATTTAATTTATGCAACGGAAGAACTCTTTATCGTTGGAATTAATTACCTTAAGTGGCAGTGGTAAAGCTCAGAAAGTGGTCAGGCGTCAGTCTTTGCCGTATACGTGGAATTTTATATAAATTACCATTAATAACTACTTTTCCTGATTAATAGTGGCCATAACGTCAACCATTCATTTTTCCCATTAATTTTAGCAATTGAAGATCGTGATTATTTACACATTATTCAATTAAATTCGATGGAATAGCTGGTCGAATTTAAAATGTGAATGAAAATTGATTTAATTAAAACAAGTTACATTTAGAAATGTAAATTACGTAAAATAGATAAATAAATTATATGAAAATTACATAGAAAATATTTCATATTTACCGTTCAATAATTTCGCGGTTAAGAAAATGCGATTTTAGCGAGAGGTTTCGTGTAAATAATTTTCACACGATATATCGTTGGTGATACTGTGGTTTACGATTGCAAGCAGGAGCTTGACCGTACTGAGACGGTTACTCATAACAGTTTACTAATTATTACCAATTAATATGACTGTATAAAGCTTATTCATCTGTCACTACAATTCGAAATGCGGATACGATGTTATATCAGCGTATTTCACGCGTGTTAGAGTCGTTATTGATCATTCCACCATTAAATTTCGTTAATATAACAACCCATATTATGATAACTTTTAAATTACTATTTTATTCAAAGGAAAACGATAAAGATAATAAGTAAATTAATAAAAATTATTAACAAATTAACGAAAAGAATTGGCTTTGCGTTGAAACGAATTGTATTAATTTTATAAGTAACGAATTCAAATAATTATAATTTTCATAGGGATGTAAGGAAATGATTTATTCATAAAAATTACATTATTCAGAATGATCGACGATTTCATATTTTATTTGCTATTTTATTTTTATATAGAACTTGAACCTTGTTTTAATAGAGCACGAATTGGGATAAGAAATGATTTTACACTGGAAGCTTACGTGTGAAATATTATTTATTTAAGTATCATTCGTGACTTTCGCATTAAATCTGTGCAATTACATGTAGTAGTGTGGTATCATTGTGTGTCACTGTTGTGTAGTGGTTGTATTAACTCGTTGCAAACAGGTCGATCCTTGAACTAAGCTGTAAATAAAAATAGAAATGATCATTGATTTTGAGAAAAGCGATTAACGAAATACCACGAATTTGATAGCTGTGGAAATGTGTCAATGTTGGTATGTTATGTTGTATTAGAATAATATTTTAATATTCTAATGCTTTGTCCTACGAGGAATAATTTTCAATTACTCCATATTTACATAATTTTATATACAATTTATTATAATATAATATTCATATAGTTCAAATAACTAAGGATATTGAAATAATATTACAAAGTAACATTCAGTTAGTGAAATTCCTATTTAATGTGTCATTTCCTTTACAACGTTGACAAAAATAATTAACACTATACCTTCGTCGTCGTTTCAGACATTTCATATCTATAACAAACGTTAGGCCTGTAAATTGTTAATCATACCTTGCTGTAACGTACATATCACATTAATTAGTTATTCAGATGTCTTTTAATTTTAACGGAGTTAGCGTGTTACGTCACGTTCGCATACAATAACGAGTTAATTTGTACAATTCGATCGATCAGCTTTAATACTCCCGACGTTTCATTGATTTCGTTATGTACACCTACAAGTCACCCTAACGGCGCAGCTGTGCAACGTTTCAAAGTCTTTGGTCGTTATCAAAGGGTTACTATCCTGTCTCACATGTTTAATGTAATTTACATAAATAGTATCACATGGTAATTTTACTGGTTTATAAATTACAACGTGTCATATACAGTTAGGAACTCGAGCAGCAAATTGTGTTGCAGTTAGTTACAGAGTGTAATGAAACTTTAATTTTGATTATCGAAGAGCACAAGATATCGTACGGTGTAAATCGGCTTATCCTCATGACGATGATCGAACACTGACCACGCGTACTTAATTATTAACTGTTACTTAGCTAAGGATCCGAACTTTGTAAGCGTATTTGCATTTCCACGCGATCAATCGTGTTGCGATTCTGACTGAATTCAGATTTTCACAACTCACATGACCAACCTAAATTGTTGGACCCTCGGATCCAACTTGGAGAAAATCTAAATCATTGTCGCATCAAGCGCGCCTGGAATGGATCAATTTGGTTAAATAATTCGATGAAATTAAATTACGAACGTACTATGTCTATTTCTACGGTGTCAGTTCTATCCTCATTTATGTTTTCCATCGTACCTCGACGAGATCAAAATACAGGGTGTTAAAAAGTACGAGAGAAATACGAAGCTTCTTTTCGTTTAACCCTTTGCGGATGGAGCGGTTTTGAGTAAACCGTACCGTGAGGCCGAGCAGCTGCCGTGATAGTCATTCAAAATTATCAGCACTCATTTCTACTTAAACGCGATTTTCATTCATAGCGACGCTGGCAATGAGGACATAAAACAGTCCACCACTTAACTTGGGACGTGGGGTCCTAGGGCCGCAACAGCGGGCACATATATGTGTTTTTGGGTCATAGCAACGCGTTTACATGGGACACATTTAAGCCCTATCAGTTACTTCCGTCGAATGCATATATAAGTTCCTCGGCCAAACTGATGGTTTCCATCAAACGCATGTATGCGACGCTATTAAATGCCACGCCATTTTTACGTGTAGTTCCGTTTACGCCACAGTTAGTCGCTATGCGGGCTCTTTCGGGCCGTACGGACCGGCGATGCCTGAGCGGAAAGTCTACCGCCAGGCGCGGCGTTTAACGTGTCAAAAGAATATTCACACGGTATATCATAAGTCGAAGTCCAAAGCTGCGCCCAAACTACCGTGACTGTGACAACCTCGTTCGTCCCGTTGATTAAAATCGTCAAAGTTTAAGACTTTCTTTTTAAACACTCTGTATACCACTGCGAATCGTGACAACGTAAGTACATCGTCGAATCGATCCTTTTCCTGCATCAACAACACCATTTGGAAATCACAAACAATTAATCCATGCACGCGAGTCGGAATGTGTGAATCAGAAGGACGGAATCCTCCTGAGGAGTATCAAAAATACTGTTAACGTCGTGAGAAACACATAATTACTGGACAGACGGAAACCACGTGGAAATTTCGTATCACGAGTTTCTCCTTCAGTCTAAAATCTTCCAAGATCACTCCAACGTCAGCTTCTCCAAATTCCTTCCTCCTTCATCTGCCGCAACGTCCACGAATCGATGACCCTGGAGCTCCGCTCCAACCGCACAGCCATCCTCGATTACCCCACCAAGTCCATCTTCTTCATTCGCTGTCAGAGACACAAGCGTTTTCCTGCAATTTACTCTTGTCCGCTTGATAGAGCTTGTCCCCGTTGATAGAGTAGCAGACCTTGCTGTATCTGTACATCAGCGAACTCCTTCGTCGGAGATACCACTTGACAGCAGCGTACGTTATCATCGCGACGAACACGGCCACGTTGATCCCAAAGAAAATGGTCATCCGGTAGAACCAGAGGGTGGACTGCATGGTCCACGAGTACTCTCGCAGGACGCACACGGACTCGTCGAGATTCGTTGAGAGATCGGCGTCCTCGTGACAACTGGTACACTCGGTATTCGAAGATCCTGAGCAAGTTAGGCAGGAGTAATGGCAGCCTGAGCAGACAGCCTTTGTCTCGTCGGAAACGCCATAAGTTCCGGTAGGACAATCGTACACGCAGACTCCGCCGTGGTAGTACCAGTTCTGCTTACATTCTGGAAAATGACACAGGTCTTTCACAGGTCTTCCCTTCTTCGATAGTGTTTTCTATGATAGGTATCTCGTTGTGTTGTGTTGTTTCGTTGCTTGTTCTGTGTGTGTGTTCGATGATGTGTCGAGTAGCCTCGGAAACATACGGATGACAATAGCAGACTAACTAGTCATGCAAAAATAATGCTTTATTTTTATCTAGCTGTTCGTCTTTGTAGTCAGTAGTTCTAGGTTCCACGTGAAATCCTATTCCTGAATTTTACTTTAATTCTGCTTTAATTTTGCTAGTCTACTTTGACATGCGTCCTCCTTTGGCAATTACCGATCTCGATTGTCCGTCCCAATTATTCATCCCGGTTATTGAATTTCGAGCAAAGGATTTCAGATTATTCGCGAGTTTAGTCGCAGGTATGCAAAGCTTTTGGCTCATTCCGGAAGATAATTTGAATTTTCAAACAATACCGCGCGTCTAGAGAGTGCTGAAAGCGGACAAGAGACGCGTTTCGAGGATCTTGATGAAGTTAATGCCAATGTTGGTAAACCTATGCTCAACGAGGGACAACCGAGAAACCTGAATTACTGTTACGATCAATGGTCATGGAAACCAGAAGCATCTGATTCCTTGCTATGGAGTTCTCGTGACGTCAAGGTAATAACGTTATCGCGTTTAACACTGCAACTACCAATGGCACCAAAATTACTTGTCTCGGATATTTTATTTCCGCCATTTCCGAGAACACGAGTATCATTCGGACAAGAACGTCATTATATATAATCATCTCTCCCGAGAATATTATTGTAACTGAGAAATTCGTTGGAAGAGGATTATTATTATCATCGTATTTTTATAGTCTACTCCAGCGGTTCTCAACCTTTTTACCTGCATATTGTCAAGTAATACGTGTTCCAGTCACGTATCACTTTGCAAGTAGTATCTATTCATTGTGCAATAACATACTTCACTGAGTATATATAACAATAATGGTAATTTAATTCAGTTCAAATATCATTGGTGGTACACGTGTCATAGGTTGAGAACTGCTGGTCCATTCTATACTATAGTCTTATCATACATCAAAGATGGAATTTATATCGATCAATATTGAGGTCTTTAAGTTTCTCAAAGTAAAAATTTGTAAAAGCATAATTTTGGCAGATAAGATAATGTATAGTATAATAATACTCATGCACGATATTTATACATCATAAAAGACAATACATTCAGTTACTCGTTATATGGTACATCGATAGTTATAATGTTAATCAATTTTCGAGTAAGTTCGATCAAATCTTCCAACTGTCAAACTGTCAAACTGTCAAACTGTCATCCATACGTCACTTGTGTGTTGGTTTCGTGTATGAGATATTATGTGGTAACTTTAATTCACAATCGAAATACATTTTCTGGTTAAATATACATATTCGTTTTACAACAAGGTACACATGTGTGCGATAAGCGATGTTCTATACTATAATGACGAACAATTATACATTCACTGTTTATTAGGCCTTGGTGAATCAAAGATCGATCGACCGCGAACGATTCTCGGCACATTGCGCACGAAGACGAGATATTTTGCACTCTTTCCTTTATTCTCCACTCGGGAATAGCAAAATATCCGACTATCGGGCATCATTGCAAATAAAATCCTCCCTAATGTGTCAATTTCGTTTAGAATCCGTCGCAAACGGTTCTTAACCTCGTTTAGACTCAATCGGAGAGGAAATTTTGTTCAGAATCGACGGGAAACGATTCTCAACTTCGTTTAGAATCGGTCGCAAACGATCTTTAACACTGTCTGGGATCGATAACGATCGAGTTGTACCTTGGAAATTCGATTCTTTAAGGATATTTGAGGAATATCCTGATTTCATATTCGCCCAGCCCTAATGTAAATCTGTCGCTCACATTTATCGAATGCGGAAGTAGCGCCATCTGCGTTACTCCACGATAAAAAAAAGAAAAATAAAGAATAAAAGAAAAAAGAAAACGAAAATGAAGCACGTTAGATAAAATTGTAAATTATGAATTCTGCCAGTCGCTATCCGATGTAACTATAGAAAATAATGCGAGGCCAAAATAATGTTAGGGTCCATGCTGAAGCTTATGGTCACTACGCGATTTATTGGCATTAAATGTAATAATACAATTAGCGAAATACATGTAGAACGATGAAAATTTCCTGGTAATGTTTCGTCGTTGAACATGGGACATTCTAAGTTCGATAATGACAAATAATAATATCAATAATAATAAATAATAATAAACCTGTGTCGAGTGTTCGTTGAAAGAAAGTGCTTGCGATTGTTACGTGTTTGAAATGAAAAATCACTAGATGGTAATGTTCAGGGTAAAATAATTAAATACTCGAGGCTGTATCTAGACATATTTCTGTGAATATACGATATTTCGATTTTCAGCAATAAAAATCTCGTATTGCACAAAGTTAAGCGCGGTTTAACCAGGTTAATTCGATTCACTGGTAATCCAGCAAGCAGCGAAGCGCAAAGAAAATATCATTGCAGCAAAGATCAACCAATTCAAGCACTATGCACGGAACAAGAAACTGATGAGAAAGCAAGATCATTAATTACGAGAATAAAAATGATAAGATTCTAACGGAAAAGAGAAAGTTCAATTGAATCGAAGTAAATTGAATCCAGGCAGACTGAGTATAGACACGCGAGCAATGTGAAACAATAAATAATAGTTGGTCGTAATGACATTTTGTCAGACACTTTCAAATATTCTTCTCACTTTTCTTTAGAGAGATTGAATGGCTTGGTGGAAAATGGTTTTCTTTCTCCAAAATTGAGATAAGCGATTTTTTTTCTCAAAACCAAAATGGCTACGTTTCTTTTAAAAACGAGAGAAATACACGAAACAAAGAGAAATACACGATATTAGTAGATTTATATCGAGGATTTTATTATAAATTTCCACATTTTGGAGATGCTGGAAAATATTATTTCAAAATTCCCTAAAATTAAAGATTTACAAAGTTTGAAAATATTCGGAAATATTTCTTCAAAATTTCCTACAATCAAACACCTTATTTCCTCCATTATTTCCCTTCTGAAACTTTCAATAAATTTTTACAATAAAAATAATAACATTAAAAGCATAAGAAATATGGTATTACTATTTAATAAGCAAATTATTAAATTTTGAAATACTATCTATTAAATATTAATTAAAATACTACTAAATTTTTAAATACTATCTAATAAACTCAGTCACAACTTATCACTCGCAAAATGAAATTTGCATCCGATAAAAATTTTCTTTCTCGGCTGAAAAGAGGTGAATCGTTACGTGAATTGTTTATTAACGCTTTCAATAACAATTCTTCAATGATTTTTGTCGACGTTGCCCACGATTCAAGATACTTGATTCAAAGCAGAGCGCTACTAGCCAAAGGATATAAATAGGAAACATTATAGAACGATAGAGAAGTAAGACTCACCGTGCTGGTGAAGCGATCAGGGATAGGTTCTTTTTTATTTTTTATTGGTTGTACGTGTGTGGTTGTGGATGTGGATGTGGTTGGTGATGGTTGGTTGGTGATGGTAGTTGGCTGGTCTGAGAAAATCCGCACCGCAACTCGCCCACGGAGAGCCCCAAGTACCTAAATACGTTTTCAGAACCTGCTATGGAGTAGAGGGATAAAGCGACACGTGACACTTTAGGACAAGTAATCTTTCTCTTTTGCCTCCACTCGAAGTGAATCAACTTTGATCTCCTGGATAAGCGATCACGATGCTCTTTCCGCAGCTTTCTTTATTCCGTTTCTTCGTTCTGAAGAAAGGAGAAACTCGATTGATTCCGTGCAAATCACTGGTGAAATTTTATCAAATGCTTCATGTGATCGATAATTTCATTCCAATAGAAATTTTCGTATAATGTTTTTTTTTCTTTATAAACGGCTAATTTAATAGACAATGCGATAATTTATTGTATCTCAAGGCTCTTATTATTTTAGACTATTACATCAATTTTGCGATGATCAGAATGGTTCCATTTTAATAATTTCTTTTGTTATTATATATTATTATTCAAATTTTATAAACCAGACAACAACAGACAAAATAATTTGCGATTAGATCCAAATTGGTATTTATTTTTATGTATTATATAAATTTTGTAAACGATCGAATTAAAATTAAAATCAAAATTAAAATTAAAATTAAAATTCTGCTATGATAATTTAATTGCAGGGATTCGTAATATTCGAAATAGTATTTACTTTTGTATATTATTATATCAAGTTTGTAACTATCAGTATGCTTTCACCGTGGTAACTGCAATAAGCAATTTTATAACATTCCAAGTGGTATTTATTGTTATATATTGTTAAATTAATTTTGCAAGTATCAAAGTGCTTTTGTTAAATTGCAACGTGATAATCCGTAATACCCACGAGGAAATACTTTATCGTTATCTCCAGGACAATGAAAGATTCATCGGGCAAGAGGCAGAATTCCTGCAATCTCTTGCTCAGCTGAAGGAATGTGACAGAGTCAACGTGTAATACACGAAAGAGTCAAGCTGTAAGGATACACAAGCAACAAATAGTCGTAGAGATTGATCGCGTCGTTGAAAATCGACGTAGCTTTGCGTGGATGTCAGATATCGATACGAACACACACACATACTAGCAAAAGGTAAAAAACAAAACAATCATTTGAGAATTCTCCCAATTCTCTATCTTCCGAAATACATATGCGTATCAAAAATAAAAATAGAACTGAGAAATAACATCATAAGCTCATTTTTAATTTCAACCTACGTATTTCGGAAGGTAAAAGACTTAGAAAAATTCACAAATCTTTACCTCATTTCTCAACCTATGTCAGTAAGTGTACATAATAAGATCCTGTGAGCTATGTTCCACAGAATGCTTTGATCGATGCGTAGTTTCTCTCAACAATTGAAGCCATAATTACACGTTGTTATGAGAAACGTGAGGAAGGAAAATTAATAAAATTGGAAATTTTCGAATTGGAAATTCTCCTGTGTCACTCGTAGATATCCTTTTTTAAAAATTAGCCCTAATAACGTGCAAGTCTCGTAAACACAAAGCGACGTCACACACCAGAAATCAGTCGCGCCATCTGCCAGTCACATGCAGGACGAGACGTCGAAAATGGCGACGCAGGTACCCAATCCGTTCGCACTGTGCAGAAGGAACTCGCATGCAAGGCAGTGCAAGGGTGAATCGCGTTGAAAACTCGCGTTTTCGAAAGATTCATAAATTCAGCGAATCTACGAAAGCGTAGAGCACTGGAGAAGAAACTTTCCGATTGAATATACTTGATCAGGGCAGAAATATTCTAGATACAATCGTGTCCGAGATGAATCTCGTCGCGACGACAGGCAGGCGAAACGTTGAGACCGTTTGGTATGCATAGGTTTGTGTGTATGCATAAGATTTCGTTAACCAAGGCTATTAGGTGATATTGTTTAACCAAGCGAACTGCTAAATATTTTAATTATTCAAATGCCGGTATTATAGAGCTCTTCTCAGAGTCCAGGTTAAAGTTCACTGAATTATTCATGAAGTGCAAGCAGAAAACTTTCCGTATACACGAAAGTTAAATTAAAATCTATTTCTGTGTTAACTTTTAACAGCTCCACTCCCTGCGTTGTGCCCTCAACGTCTACCGTGCTCCGTGCCCTCGAATCTTCCCCTAGATCCCTTCATTAGCATTTAGTTTCCGATGCGGCTTATCGCGAGTGGATGTCTAAATCCGTTTTTGATAACGCAATTAGTCGTATCGTGTGTACCCTTGGATAACGTGTTTATTAATGAGCACTTCGTAACTCGATTAATAGTCAATTATGTTGGGGATTACGAGTAATAAACTGCTTTCCAATGGCACACCACTGCGATCTACTTCGACTACGATTTAAGAAAAATATAACAATTCGATGCGAAAACGTACGAACAGGTGTAATTCAGTTTTCTGACAATTGTCGAATACTAGGAAAAATAAAATTAAATTTGTTCAATATTTTTTGACAATTTTTGGAATGCATAAATATGGAATGCACACGAAGACCGTAAAATCTTTGGCAAAAACATGATAAACGATTTTCATACAAATAAAGTAATAATAATAATTTCTATTAAATCCAATATTATTTAATTCAACATTCAATAATAAAATCTAGTACTCTTTTAATATTACATTAATTATAATTATAAGACGATCGACTTCGTTCATTATTATATTATATTATTTGCATATTTGAGGCTAACAAGTTTCGTTTTCAATCGTCATATTTAAAACACTTTCTAGCTATCGAGTAAAGTTAAAATAATAAAATAAAGTAACATGAACCTATCGTGTTTTCGCCATGCAGTCTTCGAAATAGATTTAATAGAGTTTAATTGAAGATCCCGAGTAATCTGAATTTCATCAAATGTTTCGTACGTTTTTGCACGCTATGCATCTGCTTACGTTTTGCTACGAAATGCACGGAGCTAAAGCGAGAGTACTAGCGATATTAAACTCGTCTTTAAACAACGATAAGCATGTATGAGGAAGAAAATTAAGTGTACGTAAATTTGCAATCGCTCGATTCGCTTTAGCCAAGAGCAATTCATAGGAAAGGAACTCGTTACACATCTACGCGTTCTATTTCTTAACCACTTGTCATGCGACGATTAGATCACTATCACATAACCACATAAATAGACCAAACATGCAAACCGATTATAACTCTGTACTTGGTCCGCCATCCACATAAAAATCGACGGAAGCATGCTTTATTGGCACATACCTGTTTCCCCGATAAATAACAAATCAGGCTAGCGAATGCGTCTCAGACCTAATCGAATTATTAGCCAATCGAAGTGTCGTCAAATTTTCTTTTTTTCCTGTTCTTTTTTTCTTCCCATTGCACAGAAGAGCTCGATATGAATAACGCCTGGTAATATCTTATTCAGGATATTCTCCTCTTTTAATTCATCCATGATATACAAATTTCAATGTCGCATATAATGGTTCATAGTAGTTGCAATTACTTATACAATATATTATGTATATGTGTACATAAATGTACGTGGCAAGTCCTGAACGCCATTCTCATCGCCGATTCTCCTCCATCTCGTCCATTTTTCTTTCTCCTTTCATCTCAATGCACAAAAGACTTTCTCTCTTTCTCTCTCTCTTTCACTCTCATCCTCGATCATTGTCCTACAGAGGTTTGCGAAGAAGATGAACCGGACGGGATGGAAGAAAATGGCGCAAAGTCGTGGACAAGTCAGGCTAATCGCACCTTACATCTCGTTCCTTTTGTCTCAGAACTCTCTATAACTTAGGATATGTCGCCTTTTCAAGCAAAGATACATTTTACATTACATACAAACATTTACAATAGATACATTAACAGTATAGTGGACAGAGGCCACTGCTGGACAGTTCTGAACATCCGATCTCGTGGGGAACGTTCGGGGAATTTTAAGATCGGCAAATCAACCCTCAAAATCGATCTTCCTTCGATTGATATATAGGGATATCATTTTTCTTCTCTCTGGAAATAGTTCTCTTTTTTCGCATACGGACAGGAAGACTAGAAATTATATGATAGATGCGAACTTCATTCGAAAAATATATTTATTTCTTTTTTATCGTTGATGCATCTTCATCGCGGGCTTACGAAAACTATGAACTATGAGAATCGTTAAATCAAAGTGATCGTAAAGCTATAGAAGATTTTCCAATCTCTCCCGAGTCGCGGCCATCTTTTATAGTAATAAGTAACTATGACGCTTTCCCTCTGTCATTTGCGTAAAATTGAATTTTCGTTTGGGCAATGAAAACGATTGAAAATGGATCTTTCGCGATAAAAAATTCTAATCTAGCATTTGATTCGATAGTACATCTCGCTTGTCAAAAATCACCGTTAAAGCTACTAGTAATTAGAAATAATAAAAAATATTTAAGCAATTTCCAGAAAATATTTGGCTATTTTCTAGAAGTCTGAAATTCGTAAGTCGGGAAGCCAGGTCTATTAAACTATGGACAGACGAAAACTATAGTGTAACAAAAATTATGTAACAAAACTATACAAAGCTATCAAATAATATTAAATATATTAAATAATAAAATCGAGACTCGAATCTTATTATTAGTACTTTTTTCCCTCGAAACATCAAAGTACACTGCATGGAAATACTAAGAGTACATTTCTCCTGTTTAATTCAAATAACTCAATAGCTCCACGGGGATCAGTATAATAATAAATCTGTAATTTATATTTTTTTAACGAAAAAGTACTTTTTTAGATTAACAAATTAAGTATCTCCTCTCGCGATGCAATTTCCGTGGAGAAAGATTTCCGTTAAGTACAAAATTGCAATGCAGGATTAAGTATTCATACGCGGAGTACTATGGAATTTTTTGATCTTTCGAATACCACATAAAATTTCCATAATATTTACCTTTAAAGTCACCGTAATAACAGTGCTCAAAATATAATTAAAATTAATAAAAAGAAAAGCAAAATAGAAAAATCACGATTAAAATCGAGACATTTAAATGATTTCACGCGTTCGTCATTCGCCACGATCGAACACGCTTCGAGCCCAGCTAAAACTACCCTCTTTCGAGCCAGATATTCATCTCCTCGACACCCCGTAAATTATAGTTTATTATTGTCATACGAAAACCGCAAGCGATTTAGTGGCGCTGAATTTATTCCCACCCCCGATCACCTAGCAGACACTAAAGATCGACTCTATGAAGCTATTAAGTACTCGACGACGATCACACGACATTGAAAATTTTACTTATGTCCTAGTTGCACCCCCAGCTATCTCTCTCTCTCTTTCTCTCTCTCGATTATCCATGATAACTCTCACGACGATTATTCGGTAATCCCGAATTCCGATTTATCCTCTGATCCCAGACCTTCGAAACTGTCGCTGGCACAGAACGAAGGGGTGTCGTTAATGGAAAATTTGCGGGTCTAGAAATACCAGGGGTGGCCATCGTGCATCGAAGCGTCGGATGGCTGGAAACGGAAATGGTTCTCGCGGCGTATCGGAATATTCAGCTGTCCAGCCGTGTCGTCCAAAGTATTGTACATCTTGGAAGATACTTTTCACACCTGAACGAATCGAAACACATCCAAAATCCTATGTAATATCCACGTCTATACCATTCGTTTCCCTCTTACACGACTACCAACACCCCCTCCACGCTGATTAGAATAATTGACTCTTATCATAAAGAACCCAATATACACGTATAGTCGGTATGTACTTTCGTTTCATAGGATCGAATAGGACCACGAGTCCGCTTAATTTTAACCCTTAGCCTCGTTTACGTCATCTCATCTCGCTGTCTCTTCGTCGTCTTCTTCGAGGAAAGCGTGCCTTCCCTATAGAGCGCGTTTCGAAGCGAAGAAACGGTATTTTTTCCTTTACATTTTTTAATCCCCCGAGTCGAGATTCTTCTCTCGATGTGCGAGGACAAGTTTCGAGATGGGGTCCAAGATTATTTCGCTCGAAGATTCTCGAACGCGAGACGCGTATCCTTTCCATTTTCTAGGTTTAACCTAACGTAGTATAGTATTCGTCCGAGACGAATTCTTGAATTCTTTTTTCCCTTTTTCCCTTATATTTTCGGAACACCATAATGTGAACAGCGAACAGCGTATAAAATAGAACTATTGCACCTAATTTCGTAGATTGCTCGTTAATTCGATCGCAGTTATTGTGACAGTGGTTTCGTTCGCGGCTATGTTTTACATCGCGTTTCTGGACTTCGTTGATGGCGTCTGATCCTGCGCAGAATTCGTGGTTGACGTCGAAGGAACGATAGTCGACTTCGTCGGATCGTCACGCGTATGCTTGATTCGTGTCGGTATTTCGTCTATTATTGCACGTATGTACAGAATTATTATACATTAACTTATAAGGGATGCAACGTAATTAACTCTCCATAAACCAGGTTCTGCTTCACGCCTTAACGCGTGCTTCAGGACTGTTCACCGAGGAAATTAACCCGGAAGACGGTGACTATCAGATTCACGGCGTCGAGCACGATTCGAGAAAGGCAAATTAAACGTTTACAGTGGATTATAGAGAATTGAGCGTAAGCACACGCTTAATGACATAGAAGCGATATGCCGGAAGTGATCATAATTGCGAGAAATATATCAACAACGTAACGATTAAAGATATTGCTGGTATTAACTCTCTTAACAAAGTTTCGCTAGTACATGAGAAAATGATCACTTCTGAGGTAATGACGAGTACAGTCGCCAAGTGGAAGAACGAAACAGGCTTTACTGCAAAAATCGGAATTTTGGCAAGATTTGAAAAATATTTGCATTTTTATATAATTGTCTGATTTTATTTAAATATTTATGATATTTGTTGTAGTAACGGATCTTGGAATAATAAAATTATCGTGTCCTTCGTTTTTTGGACAAGTTAACTCGCAGCTTTTGCCACTTTGTTACGCGTTGATTCGAATTTATAGTGGGTGCTGTCATTCTGCGTTCGACGAATATATTCGTCACCACGGTTGTGTAATTTCTCATGCAGATGATATGTCTAACGTAAAATTCTGGAATTAAGGGATTAATTAACACCAGAATTACGAGACGATATTTTTAGACGATTTACTTTTTCAATTACTGAAAACATGCAACCGTGTATAATAAGATTAACCCTTTCAGGACGACGTTTGTCTAAAAACTCTCATGAAATCGGAATTTGTCTGTAAAAATGCAGCAAAATCCTGCCCTATATATTACATTACTAAGATAAGAATATCGTTAACCAATTCTGCAAATTAAATATATTTGCAAACTATATGAAAGCTTAATTTAATCTCGATTGACTTTAGATACGTACATCGTCCTCGAAGGATTAATAATAATTTTTTATATTATCTTCGTCGTACTTCAATTACCATCATTTATGTACATTTATCATTGTGTATTTAGTTACACATCGCAGGTCAGTAATTCCAGTGTTAATAACCTTTTCCTAACCCTCCAGACACGCCTAAGTAATTAAAAGAAGATAAAATTAAATAACAAACCTCTTAATTCAGATCACATGATCATAGTAACAATCGAGTTATTGCATAATACCTCACTTTCTATTATTCCTATGCTCGTTAAGCGTGGCTCTCCATCTAAACCATTGCATTATGCTGCATTATGTTGCGACATCTATACAACTAATAAATTAAAAGCTAAATATACATACACATCCGGAATTATGTCCTCCATATTAAATGATCACGAACGGGTAAACGATATCCGGAGAACAGATCACCTTTCCTAACTCGCACCTAAGTACGCGAATGAAAGCTCAACGAATATATAACGATCTGTTGCAAAAAGCGTCAATTATTAATATATATATATATATCCATATATATATGTAGAAGCGTATTTTGCTGCTTTATTTGTCGCGATTAATAACCTCTTTGAACATCGCGTGTTAACCTCTTCGAACTTTGAACCTTCCCCTAAACGAACGCCATGCGACTCTTTCGAACGCGTTGTCTCCGCTGTTCAAGAAGAGAATTCTCGAGGAACTGTTTGTGCGTGTATGGTAACTATTCGCAGAATCATCGTTGCCTTCGGAACCATTTCGATCACAGGTCCCGATCTCCTCGAAGGCAGCGACGAGTCCTTCGTTCGATCTAAATCGTTCGTCGCTGAGGTATGTATATCGCGAGAGTTCCACGCGTTCGGCTTGACATGGTCGCGAGTTTCTGTCAAGAATTTTTCACGGTGGTGTCGAAAGGTCGGGGGTTAAAGCCGAAAAGGCGGGTCGAAGGGCGCGCTCGTAGCGCCGCGTCGCCTCGCGTCGCGTCGCGTCGTCGATCCGCGGACGAATCTCGATTCTTCTCTCATCGGCACGAGCGGACAGCGAAAGGCCCTACTGGCAACGAAAAGTTCACGGTCAGCTCGTCACGCGGATGGAGAGGTGAAACGGAAAGCCGGGTCTCTCGAGGGCGGATGAAAAGCCGTGGAATTTAATAGGGAATTAAATAGGGAATTTAATAGGGAATTTAATACGGAAGTGCCCTCGGCGATGGAAATGATATGTGTGCTTGACGGCTGACCTCGGTCGATCGCGGTCGAAACGCGCGTCATATGGAGACGACGATGACGCGTCGTTCACCCTGCAATGGTACCGCGCCATCCGGCTACCATGATATGATTCGCGATAGAATATAACAACGGATAACAGGTAAACGCCGCTGCTGACGAACAGTCGGGCAAATGATAACAATTGACGATTAAACCTTGATAGAGGCTCGATTACTTTAATAGAGCATATATTATCACTAGTTCGGTGCTGCTTGAACGAACAAATAAAGGAACCATCGTCGGTGTGGAGGAGCTAGGTTGGTAGGGAAATGGATCCTCTTGCATAGCTTATTTATTATGACGATTTATCAACATGTCGACTGCCTCGCATTTTTCATATAGTGCGTTTCATGGGACCGCAATAAAGTTCCCATTAATTATAGGATATAATGAATTTATCTACCGATATCTTCTTAACAAAGAAGAACTACAAACCTGTGAATCACGTAGCACCCCCCACCCCTTAAAGGTTGAACATATTGTTCTATACTACAGAAGACACCATAGCATGAAAGCCACTTTAGAAAACATCCTGAAGGAAACTAAAATAATCCAAAACCTACTGCATTATTTAAAACAGATTTTAAACTTTACTGGTAGTCGCTAATAATACAGTGATTTATGCGACGTCAAACAATATGGCAGAAAAAGAATAGCGGAAATTATTAATAAAATAAATAACTATTCAAAGTTCCCTATTTATTTACATTGTTCAGATTTTCAAAAAATGATTAAAATGAAAGAATTATAAATTTAAAAAATTTACTGATGATTATCGTGGCAGTCAACGTATTAAATTTCTATCAAAGTTCCCTATTTATTTACGATGTTCAGATTTTCAAAAAATGATTAAAATGAAAGAAATATAAATTTTAAAAATTAGCATCGTTGGTCAGTGATGACCATCGTGGCAATCAACGTGCTAAATTTCGATAAACGAACGAGTATGTTCATAGGTGTTTTGATTGCTTGCCATTTTGCCAAAAGTAATTTTATTTTATCCTAGCACGAATGAATACGATGCAAAATAGTAATAGAAGTATTATACACAGATAAAATCCCGAAATTCAAGCGTTTACAAACTCTTTTAGGACTTTTACTACCCCGTCACGACGAAGGCCAGGATTTACCGGTAAAACCTGCAGTTTGTTAATCTTTGGGCCTTTAGACTGATGCATACGTATATGCATGGAAGTCGACGATGTTTGAAGAAACTTTGGTACGTATATGCAACATATGAAGTTTGGCTTTTCAGCCAGTTTTGGAATTTTGCAATTAATTTCCCAAGTAAGTTATGTAAACTACTCTCTTTCAGATAAATTGACAGGATTTTAAAGGAACAATTTTTTGCTGTTTTTAAGTTGCGGTTAAAATCAAAATTATCTAAGATACTGCAACGTGTAATCACTGAAAGCACTGTGTCACGTGCATATTAAAAAATTGAAATATAGCATTCCAAAAACTATGCAAAATCGAACAAATTATCGTTCATAGCAAGAGAACTGGGTCAATAAAGTGTCGATATTATAATAAATTGACAGGGCAGTTACATATTAATTAGTAAATTTCCATTACACGATTTCCTGAATTTTCTATCAATTTCACATTGGACCCACAATGCTTGACACACAAACGCAATGTAGCTCGTCAAAAATAAAAATTTATTAAAATTTACTTCATGCTGAAACTTGACAGCACGATTTATCACTCAAATTATTAGAAATATTAGGAAAACTGTATGCAAAAGTGACTGAAATTAATGATACCATATATATAGGTAAAAGTTCTTTGAAAAATTTGATCGTTAGCGACACCGATCGACAAGCTTCATCGATTACATTAGCCCGATGGCGCAAGAGGAACCAGGATGCTGCGAAGCAGGATGGAAGAGACTTCTGAAGTCAGAGTGAGGGAAAAATCTCGGAACAATATCGCGTTCATAAGACCCTTCTTTTCTTTGATTCTCTGCGTCATGCGCTTAAACTTCGATCATCCATCATTAATCCAAGAGTCCTTCGAGCATTTTTAGAGGAACGCGATATTTCTCCGAGTATCGGTTAATGGCGCAAAACGAGGAGAAAGTGGAAGATCGAAGCATACGAGACGGATGGAGGCATCCATCTGTCGGATGTAATGCGTGTAAGACGCGAGATTGAATCACAGACGTTAATTAAGCGAGACAGAATACGTTCCCCTGTCACGCGATCTGTGCGTTTGGAAGCAAACAGATATGAGAAAATATCGACTCTTTCCTGAACAGAGGCTGATTAATCCTACGCGGAGGATAGGAAATAATTTATGCATAAATTATTATCGTCTAATGATTACCTAAGGTGTAAAACAAAGGTAACGAGACTACGAATTAATTTCACTTAAGAGCTAAAATAACAACGCTGAACTAAGTTACGACTTATCGGAAAGTTAAGATCGATATGTTGTAATGAAACTCGAGGTATATTGCCACAATCAGGGATATAAAGAAAGAGAATTCCGCGGGTAGTCCCTGCGCGACGACTCGAATCCTGATCAAACCAATTAAGCTATCACGTCGTCGAGTTCTATGAAAGAGGAATCACCGGTATTTACCATTTCGCTCTTTGTGGCTGACCGCTGGCGAAGCCAATTAAAGGCGAAGTAGGTCGTTCCAACTTTTGTTCCTCCGATTCCTTTCTTTTTCCCATTTTTACTTTCATCGTCTGGGCGACCACTAAATTTTCCCGTGCTTGAAAATCTTTGTACGCCGTGTAACGTGCGTTTTTCCTTTTTCCTTTTTCCTTTCTTTCTTTTTTCATCGAGCGAAGTCGTTTGGAAAAAATTTTTCCATCTGCACTCGGCTGAATTCTTTTTCTCTCTCTCCGACCACTTCGCGTGGAATTCGTGAAATTAGCAGAGGTCTCGATCATGGTAATAATTTCGCGGATGTAGAGAGGAATTCTGTGGCTTTGGCTTTAATTCTGTAGCACGCTCGATTGATTTTAGCCTCGATTTATGGATATTCTGAAAATGTTGGAAAGAATCGAGCAAGGAAACTACTGTCAGGGGAAATATTTTTTCTGCGAGTTCGGGAAGAGATTGCGAATGTAATGGCAGTCGGTAGAGTGCGTGTCTAACGCTTTTTACTTTCTTCGCGTTTCAGTTCGAGAGAAAGTACGTAGCTCGAAGGTAGTGGAACTAAATTCGCACTTGGTGTCTGTTATTTAGACTCTGTTTGAAAGGTGATATCACGAGTATCGTAAAGAGTATTTTATCCGTGGTTCTAGAAGTTAGTTTTGAAAACCTGAGAATCTAAGGGCTGCAAATATTATTGAGTTAATATTAAAAAGAAAGAAGTTTTCTCAATAGAGAATATTATTTTATATTATTATATTTCAACCCTTTGTAATCTAAATTATTTTTCAATTTTGTTCTCAATATCTCCCTACTATTTTAAGTATTTTGTTGGAAATTTACTTCACAGGACAGTTCCTCGACTGCTGCTTATTTTAAAGAATTTCGTTTACTGATTATATTAAATATAATTTCGCAAATATTATTGTAATTTATATTTCGAATTTAAATAATTCGAGTACTTATTTATTTCCTCTTTTCTTGTTCAGTAAATGAAGAATCAAAAGACGTCGAGTGTAACTCAATATAGGATTTCCTGTGATAAAAACTCGTCAAAGGAGTGCAAAGGGTTAAAATATGCCTGATAAATGAAGATAAAAGAATGAAAAAATAATAAAAAATTTATCGATCTTTAAAATTATCCATAAATAACAAAAAGAAATGATCGATAATAATAAAAATCGCTCGATCTTCGAAGACACCGTTAAAAAATAAAGAAAAATCTAATATCGAAGAAGAACACTAAAAAGATCGAAATTACGAATTTTGCTATTTCGAATCATCCTTAAAACACGAAAAGGAACCACGTGTATTAACGAAACTCGCGAAACTTTTTCAAAAGGAAAACATAGAATTCTCCGCTACAAACAATAAATACTCGTCTATGTTCCATGAAGAGAAATCAAATTAATCAGATGAAACGTTCGACGGGAAAAGTTGCACGATACCCTTTCCTACGAGCCAATATTATTCTTCCCAAGTATCCCTTCCAGTTCATTTATACTTCCGCCAAGTTTCGTAAATTGCATTGATCCTCTTATCGACCGTGTTGCTCTCTCAACGATCTTCCTTGCGTCTCCAGCGAGACACGTACGCGTGTACAAATTTATTAAACATCGAATTGTTATTACCACCGAGCAGAGAGGTTCTTCACGTGATCGTGGCAGTGTTCTGATTAAAATCTTTGCCGTCGCCACTTGGAAATAAATTTTCCAAAACTTCCCGCACCGCCGGCGCAATTATGCCTTTGTTCTCTGGTCCTGGCGAGGTTGAGGTTTCGTAAAAATTAATAGAGCATGACGAGGCTCGCTAATAAAATTCGTACGTCAGTTTGGTGTACGTTCGAGACCTCATATTTAAACGATTCTTTCGTCCCGATTACCGGTCTAACTTTAAGGACCATTTGAACGAAAAAGGACCCATCCAACACATTCGAGGGATATAAACGACATCCCTGCCAATGAACCAGGTCATTTTCAATTTGACGAAATACTTGAAATCGTCTGTATAAATTCACGTTGCCTCTTTTAACATCAGGGATATTATAATTGCCATTTTATAATTGCCATAATCCCCTCGTTCCCTATTTTATTCTCACCATTCGCGTCTCTCTAATGGAGAAATGTATTTTAATATAATTCTAGCCAAATTTCATTTTTTCCTTTTCGATATCGTGCGGGATATCAAAAATTGTCGTTTGGAGATGAAAATGGCCGAGAAGTTTGTTTTCGCGGCATTTTTAAACGGTTTCCCTGGTAAAAGAATAGCTCGGGTCCCATTCTTCGTTTATTCGTCACGGAGAATCGGATCGACGATTGTTGCTCGATCGTCAATGGAAGGTAACACTTTCTATTGCCTCATCGTGCGAACGGATTATCGTGTACGAAATAGAAAGTAACGATCGTCGTCGATCAAATGCCGCAGTCATCGAGGCCATAACTTCATCTGGCAGTTTAATCACTTCGTTCTCCCTCTTTATCGTTGACCAGCTTCTATGTCCTCCTTCGTTCCGAAATTTCTCTTTCGCTAATTTATCACTTATCGTGTATCGGTAAACGTTATTCGATCCTTCGCGCATTTAAACGTTCCCTTCGATTTTTCCTGCGCGATCTCCATTCGAATCGGCCTCGATGAGAGGATCCTTTGTCACTCGACGAATTATTCCTCATTCAATTTCCGCCTCGCCATTTTCCCGTTCGACGGATTATACTTCGCTCAATTTTCTCTCCGCCATTTTGCCATTCGAAGAATTATTTTTTCTTCAATTTTCCCGTCGCCATAAGACCTGCAAACCCATTGCACAATGGGACGGCTACTCTTTAAAGCGACTCATTAGACATCATTCTCTGTCTCGTCGCTTTTTAATTACTGCTGGTGTTCGTCCATTTTAAGACCTCGAGCAAGAGCTCCTCGCGAATTTCAAGGAATTTTAGCGTTTCGAAATTTTAACGTTTACCATGTAGAAAGGAAGGAATATTCGGTGGTCTCAATTTTCCGGCCGATTCTCATGTGAATTTCGAATCCTTCTGTCGGCACAGAGCTCTTGATTCGATCCCAAATCCCAAGCGGCGATTTTACAAAATATCAGTTTCCGCGAAAGTGGTGCCATTAACGGCGATCCACGCCAGCGCTCGTATCGCATAAATTACTCGAACGACTCGAAAAGTCGATTAACGTCCCGATAATTTAAAGTCGGGGCACGTACGTTCGTAAGTCACCGAGGCACGTAGTTTATTTAAGGTAAGAATAAATTAACGTTGTAATTACGCAGCGAAGTTGACGTTCATTCGTCTCTTTCGTCGCTAGGGAAATGAAACTGCAGTGAAGATTTTGTCGTGAACTTAGCTTAACTCTTGCAAGGGTCAAGATCTCTAAATTGGAATATTTTATTAAAATTTTGTGCGTGTGTGCGCGGAAGAGTACGAAGAGATTGATATTAAATTTGGTCGCTGAGGATGAGTAGATTCTATGCGACAATGCCTGAAGAAAATGGAGGCTGGACACGAGGAAGAAGATCATAGGATCACATAATAACGTGCAAAATTCAATCTCTACTATAGAGTGAATCTTTTAGCAAGAATATATCAAAGAATTTGAAGAGAAAAATTGAGAGAATTAATAGGCAATGAAACGTATAGGACTCTCGTATATAAACAAAATGGCGATGGTGTGAATACGAAAAGGTAGCATTGCCAATTTAATCGAGGAGTTTTATTATTTCTTTAATATATTTCGATTATTTTATCAAACTATCATCTGTCGTATACAAGGAATAATTCGTTGGAAAGCCAAAAACTAGCAAAGACACCATAAACACCAAAGATCTTCACAGAGACACTATGACGTCTTCGGTGACAGTTGAGAATTTATACAACACAATTTAAATTTTTCATGATACCTAAATTCACACATTCCACAAAGCTACCCGAAATAATTCGTTGCCAAATAATAATTGGTAAGCTAAAAGCTAACAAAGACACCATAAACATCAAAGACTTTCACAGAGACACCATGATGTCTTCGGGTGACAGTTGAGAATTTAAACATAATTTCGATTTTTCATGACACCTAAATTTACACATATTCCCAAAGCTACCCGGAATAATTCGATGCAAATAATAATTGGTAAGCCAAAAATTGGTAAAGACGCCACAAAGGCCAAAGACCTTCACAGAGACACTATGACGTCCTCGGGTGATAGTTGAGAATTTAAACATAATTTCGATTTTTCATGACACCCAAATCCACACATATTCCACATATATATTCCACATATATATTCCATGCTACCAGTGCAACAACCGAAGCAGATTTCAAAGACACTCTAACGCGAAACACGTTAACCACCCTAATCCGAGAGTCAGCCGTGCTAGCCACAGCAGCTGGCCGGACAATAAGCCGATCCTTCGCAAGAAAATCGGTGCAGATAGCAAAATCTCGGTCGTTCGAGTAATTACGATGCAGCTGTAGCTATCCTCTCGGATGTTGGAGAGTTTGCCGAAATTGTAGTTATTTATCGAGGCAATGCCAGCCGTTCCGTTTGGGATCGAAACCGAATAACAGAGCTGAGGGTTCCGCTCTTACGTAAACGTGTACTCTGCAGGCCAGCATCGAGTCTTATGTATCTTCTTCCCGGTTGTTTGCATCAGCCGGTCGTAAACGCTCTGTTACCTTTTTGTTTCGGCAGTGCTGATAACCCCAGCTGGTGTACCCTTCCTCTGATGCTGTCTTGGGCAAGCAAAGCTACAGAGGAAACGAGAGAGAAAGTTCGCCGGGAAGAAAATGAAGCAAAGGGACAGAGGGAACCCGGTGGTTGTAGGTAAAGCAAGAAACTGGAAGATAAAAGTGAAACGTCCGGAAAAAGCGGAGAGGCGGAAGGCAAAGAGATGAAAAGGGGAGAAGCTCTTTGGAACACGTTCGGTCGTTTCGTCAATCGATACGCAGAGAGAAACTATCGTTGCTGGACAGACTAAGCTGGCATTACGAGATTATTGCAACATCTCTTCCATTCTTTTACCTTTTTTCCACTTTGACCCGTATATTTTCCTCTCTTTTGTTTTCCTTTTCCTTTTCCGTCGAATTCTCGCGCGAATTTCGATTACTTCGCCTGTGTATGAATAGAGGGAGACACGGCGTTGAATTTATGGAACGATTAATATCCCGTATGTACACTTTCCTTCAAAAGTTTGGAGTCTTTTCTAATATTCCACGTAATATTCTAAACAACGAAACGAAAGTAACCATCTCATCGTTTCGTTCGTGTTCTTCCCGTTAGGTGAAAGATGGAAATACCCTTGAAAAAGTCAAATCCAATATTACTAAATTCAAATACTCCCGCCAAACTTTCGAACAGCAGTGTAGATATGTACCAATCGCTTATTAATCTCGTATCGAAACGAATCTCGGAGTTTAAGCAACTAGATTATCCCATGGAATATTCGTTATAATTACGCAGTCGAGCAGCCACTGACGATTGGCTGTTTAGTAAATGGAACAATTTCGCGAAATATCGGGGTACCGAATAGAACCTCGTCCACGGACGCGATCCTTCGATCTTAGATCCCCGTAGTGGCAGTTTCGCGGATGACTCGATTACACGTGATGAAAAAGCATCGCCGAGTGTTCCCGGATAACACGGAGCGTGATATCGAAGGTGGTTATACGTGGCTGAAAGGAAACAGATCTCCGATCGAGCAGGGAGAAAATCAAGGCGGAGATGTCAATTCGACAGAGACACTTGGTTACGATTCAGGCCGGTGAAATAAACTGGAACGAATCGCTGGAACCTCTGTACGGTAGCTATCGAGCAACCTTCTCGTGATTAATCTTCTCCAGACCTCGACTCAATGGGAATTGAACAATCAGCGAAGAATATCGAAGGATCGGTCCGCCCTTTTCCACGATGAAAATTATTATCTCAGCGTATCGCTTTCGCGGGATATACGACCGAGTCGGGTATCCGTTGTGAATAATTCATCGGGAGGAAAAATCAAGGGCGACCGCTGCATATTCAAAGGAAGGGGAGTCATAAACGTTCAGCTCGTCAAAATCGATCTTCCCCGATGCTTGATCGAGCTAGCTATCGGTCTATCAGTGTCTCAATGCCGTCCTGAAAAAGAGGCCGCCTTTGGCTACCGCTCACGAACGTCCAGACAACTCTCCTTACATGCATACCGGTCACAGAAGTCTCTCATACACGACACTTAATTGGACTAATCCTAACCCTAGAACGACATACGGTAGTGAGCGATCGGGTGTCCACGTGGAAAGCACGTGAACCAGCCCATAGGACATTTGTAAGCTCGATGTTCGACACATCATCCTCAGAGTTCTTTCTCCGGACGGGCGGGAGGAAAGCGTCTAGGAGAAAGCGGCTGACACGACAGTGTAGATCACCGTCGGCTCACGTGGTTAGGGGAATCACAACACACGATTGTTCGAACGAAACGAAATTGGAACCGACTCTTGGCGCGAGTTCTCGACTCAGAGCGTGGATCGAGAGGCCAAGACGTCGATCGTCCAGGGATATCATCATGAGCACCAGGGAGTCCCTACCGGCCTGTCGATCGCTAAGCTTGCGTCGTATGTCGCCATTCTCTCGCACGACGTCGTCGAGGATGAACCCGAGGTGACGTCGTCCACCTCGAGGTCACTCTCGTTTCGAACACTCAACGAATCCTGCCAGCTGGTCGCCAGGTTCCCCCAGCTGGCTCCACCGAGCAGGTAGGCTAGAAGGAGTAGAATGAGGCACCCACCTAGGCACCTGCCACTTCCTGCGTCCACGCTACTGCAACCGCTCGTCCGGTTCTCGGTCGTCGGTCTTTGTACTTCCTGGTGGGACACGCGTTCTACCTGCTGGCTACCTGTCCATGGGTCATCTACCGTGTTCACGATGTTGTGTCTAGCTCCGATCGCCGTGTTGTCCTGGCCCACGTCCTGTTGATTCACAGGTGGCTGCGGCTTGTCCCTGTCCAGGTCGTTGTCGAACTCCAGAGACGTCTCCGTACCGTAGAACACTAACTTGAATTCCTCGAGGGTGTCTGGAATATCGTGGTGCTTTGTTAGATTTCGCTTTAGGGGTATGAATGAGTCGTGAAATGGAGACGAATTAATATTGCTTCGCTCCACGATGTGGACTCGTGGCTTTGAGCTGAAGTTAAGCGGCCATTGGCGGCGCTGTGATCGCGTCTCCGTTTCACTTGTCAGTTGCACCTCTATGGGGCAGTAATCGGCAACGTATGTCGTTGCACGAACAGAGTTGTCGTTTCTCAGAAGTTTTAGAAATGGACAAGATATATACGCGTATAATGGATTCTCGTTTCCAGAAATTAATAATCTCTTTGTATATTTATTTAATTATTTATATCGTTATATATGAGATATAAAATTTATATCATCTACCTTATTTTATAATATATATATATCAATGAAAAATAAAAATCTCTTATATACATATATACATATATAAATTATTTTTGGTTTTGTCTTTTGAGAGGTAACACATGGTTCGTGCAACGAGGTTCGTTTCTCACAAATTTGTAACACGTATCTATATCGGGGTACACAAAGGGTGCTTATAAATAATGAACGTAAAACACATGTGAGCATGCTGAAAATCAAAATTTTTAAATCTTCGAAATACTTCAAAATGCTGGGCGACATGGAACTGTGGGAATAGGCAAAGATACATTCATCTAACTGTGTATACTAAATTGTACAATAATACTAATTATTTTTGGGTACATCGTTTGAAAGCAACGAAATCGTAGATAAATTCGCAATTCGCTATTTAAATGAAAATATAAAATTTTCTGAGTAGCACAGAAAATAGATACTGCGATAATAATGATAATTTGAAATTATGACGAAAACGAAAGACACATATGATAGAGAAGGAAGAAAAATTTCGTCGTATTTTAAACATGCTGCTAAAGACGTTCTATTTTAACTATATATTTTAAGAGATACGTACAGCGAATTTCCTCCAAGGATAAATATGTGCATATGTTCGCTACGTGGTACGCAGAAACAAATGGAATCGTGCTTGAATAAAGATGAAGGATCTAAATAAGCTTTAAGATAATGTTGCACACCTGATAACACGTAGAATTATTCACAACCTTCGCGTTTTATCTCGTGGACCGACGTAGTAACCATGCAAAGAAGATACATTTAAATTCGCATTTCACAAGAAATTTCAATTACGGAATAGAAGAAATCTCAGTTAGAATTTAATTTCCGGTGTTACAATATTTACACGGATTTGAGTTCGAACTTTTTTCCAGGCACCATAGGAAATGAAAGTACATCGAATTGAACTTCCTGCACTGCTTTCTTTTCCCTTCCCTTTATTTTGCGTATAAAAGATAAAGTAAAAATCATGAACCACGAACGCGATGCATTTGTGTTTCACTTCTCCAATTTAATAAATTCATAAGAGCGATGAATTATCGGAAACAATTCTCTACGATATGAAACCCAAATCGCCATCTTGCTACTCTTTCACGCGAGTTGACAGAATATCAATGGCAGAAATTGTTTAATAATTACGTTGTGTAAAATCGAGAATATTTAAATCGCGGATTAAATCCGTAAACTATCGAATATAGTGAAATGATCTGGATTAAAATTTTCATTTATGGTTGTTCGTCTAATGTTTCGTCATAGCGATTCGTGAAATTAAATTTTCGTGAAATATAAAATGTTCATTTACTATGATATTCCAGGAAAGGATGTAATTGCATTTAAACGATCCAGACTTCTCCTCACCACAGCTATATATATTTTATACGTACAAACAGCTGGTATTATCGATACTTGTCGATACCTTCGACAGTTACAGCTCTCTAGTGCAGAGCTAAGAAGAAAAACGTGCCGACCCAAAGCGCGCAAGCGTCTGCTCGTTTTCTTAATGTCACCACCGTCTAACGACAGATGGGTGCTTCTATTTGACGTGACATAGGTGCACTTTGCATTATCCACACGCAAGCGCGCACACATGCACACGGACGAGTCCGTGTACCGTCTGCGTTCCTTCGCGTGAATAACCATGTTTTACCCATGAGATACTTGGTGTACTCGATGTAGGTGTCTCGAAGCGTGGTCTAGAGGAGACAGTGAAATGGGCGAGGCGAGGAGGGTGTCGATGTCGGCGTCGGGAAATTAATAAAGCGTTACGACGCGACGCGCCGCGACGTCGCCCGAGGAATTTTATTCTTGACATTGACGGCAGCAGGAAACGGATTAGCGTGAAATAAATCAGCACGAGGAATAACTGTCAGGGAAGATATTAATAATGCAACTGATATTTCTAGATTTAACGAATAATTTTGGAAAATATGCTACGCGACGAGTCACTGGGATTTCCAATATTTCTTCGTATTTATGCAAATTTTATATACGTATATGTATACACATGCGATGTACTTTTCTTCTTAACGATACAGAAGACGATCAACCATAATTTCTTTTTTTGAGACGAATTTTATTTGTTTACGTGAGAGATGAACGCGATAAAATGACGCAGATATGAAGGAACGGATCTAGTCAAAAACAAAAATTATTTATGTTTGGATTAGAAGGTAAGTGAATTATTTGATAAATTTATAAAAATACTCATGTAAAAGAAAATTATTATACTAACAATTATACTAAAAAGTTCACAATAATTATTAGTATAGGCAATTATCTTAAGCTTATATTAACTCTTTGCACTCGACGACTTTTTCGTTATAGAAAAATAGTAATTCGAAGACTTTCTGTCATAGAGTCGACGATATTTTTAAACTGGTAAATGAGAAATCATAGGCAAATTAAGACGTAGAATTATTTTTCTTCGACATTCTACACATCGTTAGGTAATTTTAAATTTGATATATTAATTAACGTCGATCTTTAGAATATAATTAAATGGTGACTGAGAGTCACCCAAAGGGTTAATATATTTATATTAATTATATATAAAAAAAAGTCGCATTTATATATTTTTTCTAATACGAAATTTTTGTCCATATGCTGCAATATACCACAAATATTTTGTATCGATTTTTTATCAATGAAGTGTCAATTCGTATTTAATATAATTTCTCCTCCAAAAGTTCCGACAAATAAATATCCAGTGGTATAACATTGGTGTTTGATATCTGACAATTTACAGGACCAAAAATCGGTTTACCGATAGTTTAATGGTCAAACCACTGCATCGAACTATAAACCAATTCGAAGCTATTTGACATCTTCGTTAAAGAGTCTTGTCAAAGCTTTTACGAGCTAATATTTTTTCCCCTTTTTCGATCGTCGAACATGCTGCCATCCTTTGATAGGAAATTAGAAAAAAAGAAAAAAGGGAAGAAATGAAATATAAAGTGGAATGATGCATGGAAAAAATTCTTCCCGAGAATTCTTTGTTCACGTGTATAGAACATAATCCTAAATTTCTGCCTGTTTCATGGGTGCTTTATGATATGCTGCCATCCTTTGATAGGAAATTAGAAAAAAAGAAAAAAGGGAAGAAATGAAATATAAAACGGAATGATGCATGGAAAAAATTCTTCCCGAGAATTCTTTGTTCACGTGTACAGAACATAATCCTAAATTTCTGCCTGTTTCATGGGTGCTTTATGGACATCGATGAGAGCAACTCGAGGGTAAAATGGAAATGTTAGCACCGATGAATAGCCCGATATCGTTATTACTGTTATAAAAAATCGACATGATCGGCGAGTTATGTTTGTCATCGGCAAACTTTATACGAACGTAATATATAAAAATGAGATTTCCACTTTGTCACAGGAAATTGATGAATTTTTTAATAGCTCTCACTGCTGTGAAACGTTTCACGTGTTTGTTATTTAAAACGGTAACCGATATTAAAATAAATAATACTCGAAAAATCGTTTCAAATGATCGAGTTGACGTATTCGGAGGTCAATCAATTTTCGAGAATACAGCTCTAAAAGAGCAATTATTTAAAAATGAAATTAACGAGGTTTGTAGATCGATAACTGGTCTTGTCGTAAAGCATACTTCTACTAAACACACACTTTCATGCATATAAGCGAATTAAATATGGAAGCATTATATGCGACGAAGTTATTGGAAGTTTTGATTAATACGACATAACTTGCGTACGACTATCTTGATAGCTTTAACAGCTTTGCAACAGCAATACCTACAAGCAGCTAAATTTCCATCCATAGGGAAATAAGGTTTCGTTAATACTTAAAAGAGAAGCATTTAAATAGCATGCAATGAAGCTTGTTAGAAAATAGTTTACAAGGACCCTAATGTTAAGAAATAATTTAATGAAAATTAAAATTACGTTGAGTTTTTATTAATTAGAGATATTTTTGATCGTGAATGTAATTAAGATATTATTTCATATATTGTAAAAGTGAAATACAATAGCGAGTAACCCGAAGAGAATAATATTTTCAGTGGCAGAGGATGCAAATTCCATTAAGATGGTAAAAGTTGCAAATGCTAGAATAATTTATTTTATCTTCCAGAGCTGCCAGCGACGGTAAGATAACACAATAAACGAAAAAATAAACGCATATATCATTTTGGCGTTTACAATAGTTTACCATGTGAAATTATGTACAAACATCTTACTGAATAATTCCTATAGCTTCGTCTCCTTTATTTTCTCACTCACCGATATAACAGCAAACGTAAAAGAAAACATTAGTGTAATTTAAAACAACTGCCGTGAAAACACATGGAAAATGTCTCTCGAGGGAACACAGAGGGGAATAATACAAACAAAGAGCATATGAAGAATATTAACAATTACACCGAAGTGTGCTTGCAATAATAGAGTAAAAGTGAGGGCAGGGCAACAAAAGACCTAAACTGTAGGAAGTTCACTTGATCTCATAATTTTACACATGGATGCACTTCTATTTCATAAATTCCACTACTCTGGCGAGATGCGACAAAAGAAACTGGCGTGTATCGCGAATCCGTGGATGGTGCATGCGGATCTATCGAATGACGTACAGTTCCCCTATTCAAACACCAAGATCGTGTCATTAGAATAGTCTCTAGGCGCCCGGGGTCTCATCCGACTCGTCCCAACCCATCCACGGATTGCTCGTTACACGAACGTGGAGTCCACGTGAACGAAAGCAGAATACCCTTGTCCAAATTCTTCGAATCGAACTGTTCGTCCTGGAGTAACACGAGACCCTTAGCCCTGGTTGCGTGCTGCTGACCGGCTCCCCTAACTCCGGCAAAGACGGGATAGAGCGGATAGAGCTGTTGAATTTTAGGATACTGCTGGAAGATCGCCGGTACGTTGCTGATGACAGGTTTCGGTGGTGGCTCCAGGAGGATCAGGCCTCTCTGAAGCGACGAGGCAGTCACCACGTCGACGATTTTTAATCTGCTCGTCACTTTGGTGGTTGGAATCGTCGTAGGTACAGTGGTATGGACGACTGTGGTGGTAATCGGACTAGGTGTGCTCCTACCCCGTGGTCTCGACGTGATTAGGCGTACCTCTCCGGCGATGTTAGGTCCTTTGGCCAGTGTCAGACCTCTTAGCGTTTGCACCGTAGGTCTCGGCGTCGGTTTATTGGCTGATTTGCCGTTTTTGTGCTGACCACGCACTTTGCTCTTTTTCTGCGACTGTATCTGAGCATTCACCACGTACGGTGGACTAAGGCTGCCCGGCTTCTCGGATTTGTGTTGAGTCTGCTTGATCTTCGAGCTCGTGAGGGAGTTCTGCGTTTTCGAGAACACGGTTTCCCGTGGCTTCACGAATGGTCTCCTCGGTATGTTCATCCCGGCAGGATTGTACAATGCGTATTCCGTGCGATCAGGCAGCGTTGACGTTCCGTGGAAAATCAACGCCCATTCGTGCAGCGTAGCACGACCTGGTTGTTCGTTGGTCGTCAGAGCGTGAGGCAGCAGGAAATTGGAGAGTTTTGTTATATAGTTGCAGTGATAATCGATAAGTAATGAATGGCGTAGTGAAAAGGCTAGTGTCTTTCGCTCTAGTGCCAAATACTCGGCCCATTCTCGCATCTCTACCATTTTTAGCCACGCTATATAAACATGCATACCAAATTCCTGTCATCGTATTTATTATCACGTTGACGACTACTGATATTATTTTAAATAATAATTTTAATTTCATTCTATGAACTAAAAACACGATATACGCGTGTATCTTTTAGCATCGAATAGTTTCATAAATATTACCGTTTATTTAACTAAACATTTTCGTGAATCTTGACATCGTTACCCATCGATAACCACTATGGCATTAATGGGAAATCGAATGTCGGTCATCGATAATCCCTTTGGCAATTAACCTGTTAATTACTCGAGTGCCACTCAACGCGATCGCGTAGTTCAGATCTTATATCGAAAAGAGCTTCTACATTAAAATGTCATCGTATACAATTAACGGTCCGTTCAGATCCTACCGCAGCGCCATCTCAGACTTACTGATGATTAAAAGGCACAAACATTAAGTATGCTTATACGTCGATACAAATTGAAACAAGCTTAAAGATATCGATTAATGCTTTTCCAGAGATTTCTAAAATTTAGTTTCTAAAAATGCTATAATATCCGATCACCATATGTAACGAACGACACGTTTGGACTCTACTGCAGCGCCCACTCAGACTGGCCGATGATTAAAAGGCACAAACATTAAGTATGCTTATACTTTGATACGAATCGAAACGACGAAATACGAATTAAAGATATCGATTAATGCTTTTTCAGAGATTTCTAAAATTTAGTATCTAAAAATGCTTTAATATCCGTCCACCATATGCAACGAACGACACGTTCGGAGTCTACCGCGGCGCCATCTCAGCGCTCTTGGTGCTCCGGATGAACAAAGCGCGATGGCGTCGCTTGGCGCTGTCTGATAAGATTTACCCAACGATCCCTGATATTCGATTAACACTTGATCGTTGATGAAGAACGATTTCCCCCAAGTTCGTGGTCCCTCGAACGATTTAGAGCCAAGAGATGCAAGTAATCCCATGAGAGAATGTCGTGCAGTCGGGCTTATCAGTGGCTGGGGATTAGAAAATCATTGACGACCAACAGGTGCAATTCTCGACCAACACAATATTGTTGTTGGGCGACGACGACGAGGATGAAGCGGATTTCGTACCAATGTACAGAGAATCAACGCAAACACGACGTGTAATGGTTTGAATACCTGTACTTGGAATGTGTCCCGCATATTACGCGGCATAATGGACCAGGGCTCTATCTTGTGCATGGATACACTAGACTACAAGACTGCACGGGAGTACAAGCTCGCGTTAACTCAAACTTTATGCACATATCGGCTTTAACGGGCTTCTAGCTTGAAGTGGTTCAGACGGTTCCACCCTGCGCAAGGTCAACTTCCCCTAACGGTTCACGAGATCCATTGCTGCTGGATGCCATCGCACACGTTTCGAACATGGAATTATGCCCTTGGGAGATGATGCAGCAGCTTACGTGGTCCCACGTGTACGGTTTACGAGAACTCCGTTTATGTTCTCGGAGATCAGGTGATAAGATAGCAGCTGGCTCTTTGTGTTTACACTGGCCGTTACAGTCTATGGAACCGTTGACAGATTCTGTCAACCTATAGCACGTTTTAATTTCTTTTTTTCTATTTTCTCGACGTAGTCCGTGTCTCGAGACAAGGTATCCGTAATTGGTGGATGGTTTCGAGGATGTTTGTCTATCTCCGATGCAGATTCTCGCGGAAGCTTATAGTAGCTACAGTTTCGTCCCCGGTTTGTCAGTTTAACGATGATGAACTTGATGTACAAACATCTGTTCCTTCGAAGACGATGGGAATTTGCGATGCATAGATGCGGAGGACAGTACGTATAGATACGAACCATTTTGAGATGAATTCTGCGTAATGAATTGTACGTAGATACAAGATTAACTGGATGAGTCTTTTGGTTTACTGTAAAACCCGGTGAATTTAGATTCGTGCCATTGATAATGATACAATGATCATTGTGCTATTCTATCTCGATCGTTTCTCGTTTGTGGTCCAGAGATCTTAGACATGGAATATTTAAATGACTCGTTAGTGTTATTAATCGTTTGTTAATTGTTATTTCGAATACTCAGAGTATGGAGTTTGGCCTAAGTATGGAGTTCCTTCGACTCGCAATGGATACAGAATTAAAAATTCCTACGAAGAATGGCAATCTTTTGGTCATTGATTCTTGGAACGTTTCAGAGATTCACATTAGATAAAGATTCACAAGGAATGGAAATTTTAAAGTAGAATTCGACGTTTCGTGAGATTATAATCGAGGTTGGTTTTCGTGAAGAAAGTAACGGGATACAGAACCCTGGAAAATGTCTGATCTAGACTAGGTTGTGTCTGGAAATGTACGCGATGAAAGGAAGGAACAAAAAGACGCACACAATGGACTTACCTTGGTATCGACCCTCATTGTGGATTTCAAGTTTCCACGTGCCATGTGGCCTTTCTCCCCAAGTGTGAACCGACATAAATGGCCATTGATTGAAACCAGCCTTCGAGACGTCGTGGAGCCTTTTTGCAAGAAGAGTGCTCTTTGTACCTTGCGGAGATGTTAGCTGTATCTGAAGATCTCCTCTCCTCGTGGCCATCAGAGAAACCTTTGCCTATAAAAAAGGCGTACGAATAATCGTACAGATAGAAAATTTATTTCATCATTTAGGTGACACTTACAAACGTCATATAAATATGGGGTTGACACGTTGTAGCAAAATAATTCGATTCCCTTCCGAAATTATTATACAGCTAGCTTCCGATTTTTGCATAAGACACGGAATATAAGATAAATTTCATTTCCAACCAAAATTGATGTTTATCAGAGGAAAGTAATTAACGCGAATTTAAAATAATTATTCGGTTGAATGAAAAAATAATTTTAATTCCGTGCACTCCTCTCTGAAATTTTCGATCAAGCCTGTGTACACGCAGAGGAGAATTTGGGGCGATTCCTCGTATAAAAGTGATCGAAACCATTTCAGAGGAGAACTATTAATTAGCCTACTACTTACAGTGAGTGACATAGTACTTACCTGCACGTGCTCGAGAAAATTAACGCCGCTACACTCCTTGACGTACAATTCCAGAGTTAGCTGGCTCTTTGGCGGTATTGGCCTGTACGTACATATGAAATTTAGGTCAGCCACGGAAACGAGACAGGAAGCTGCCTTGATTTTATTTTTTCTCCCGCGAATTTCGTGCCATCGAATTTGTTAAGAAAATCATTGTGTACACTTTTTCATTATTTTTATTATCGAGAAAATCACTCGCATTTCCACGGTTACGAAATCGTCTCTACGAAATCGAGTGCACGCGTTGCAGAAGTTATTTCCTGGGATCAGTTTATCCTCATCATAGCAAGCAAAGCGAATGGTACGTGGGGGAAATAGTAATGGACCGAACTGCATCGTCACGTCTCGCATAGTCATTTATTTCACAAACTTATTAACTTCTAAATTCTATTTGATATTTCCAGATGACTTAATCTCCGATAAATCGTCTTTTTATATTTGTTTCTGTTAGATTGCACGAAAATAACGTAAATAATTCAGCCACCGTTTCAATTTTTTATTCGAGGTTTAGTTGTAATTGTGATATACCGGTTGCTTGTTTGTAAAGTTCGCAAAGTGTGAAGTAATTAACTGACCTGCTCATGTGCGGTGCAGAAACTTCGCATTTGTGTTGCTCAGGAACTGTTCGCCATCTTCTAGCTAAGCGCACCATGGCGGCGGCGTCCATTAACCCATAGCCAAAACTGTGACTCACTGAGTAAATATTGGAAAATTTAAAAAAGATTATGGCACGTGTACTGTATGTATTAAAATATATATTATTCAAGAAAGTGTGAATAGAAAAATAATTAATAAATAATATTAAAAAGAAATATTTTATATTATAATATTATATTTATAACTGGCTCTGTAGCTAACTTATAAAATTATGTTTATATTATATCCCTGACAAAAAGTTTTTGGTTAGATTCAATAATACTTATTCTTTTATTACTTTCTTTTTGATATTAAATAAAGGTTCGAATTATTTCCTTCTTTTCTACTTTTGTTTCATATCAGACTGATTCAGTATCTAGTTTTATGCTTATATTGTAACACTTTGCATCTAGAAACCTATACTAATTTCAGATAATTTCATATTATCGCTTTTGGCCGAAAATTTTTTGCCATGGGTGGTATTTGACCTAGATCTATACCTGGTTCGTATATTATAATGAATTTTTCAGTTATATTCTTATCATTTTATTTCGCTATTTACTCCAAAATACTATTCCCAAATTTGCAGAGAAAAATAAGGTGTAAATTTAATATAACGTCTCTGACTCGCAAATTCAACGCTAAAGGTAGAAGAAACATGAAAGAAACTCATTTCTTGACTCACCATTTCGTCCAACACCGTTGGTGACCCAGTCCAAAGCCTTCAGGTTCGCAGGTTTAGCCGTTCTCACGACGATGTGCTGCATGTCTCTCCAAGTTAGATCTCTATTCGCCTCGAGGGCAAGGGCGCAGATGCCGGCAGCCAAGGGTGCAGATGCAGACGTGCCCGTGTGACTAGTCGTGCAAAGCTGATGCAGGTCAGTAGTCACTACTTGTTTCTCTTCGGACGAGCCGGAGCTATAAGTGGTGGCAAGAGTGGAGGAGCAGGCCTCGCTGTACCAGGGCACCTGGCCATTCTCCGTGGCGCTGCTGATGGACAACGTCCAGATACTGTTCGTGTAGCCGTCGCAGTTGCAGTTGTCGTGATCCCTGCCTCCGTTTCCTGACGCCCAGACGAAAATTGACCCTTTACCGTTGCGACCCTGACGATCAAAGCGACGAATTTAGCGAGGCGTCCGGTCAAAGAGCCTTTCATAAGGCGCGAAAGGCTCGATTGATCGGTTCATCTTGGCCCGACGCTTTTGGTCTTCGATTTTCCTATGTACCGGATTTTCGTGCAGTCGCCTTTTTAAGTGGCAAGTGGTCAAAGAGGTTATTAAATTTATTCACTACGCCGGAGTTGTATTCATCGTTTCGACACCCAGAGTAACTAAACGTTATGAAGCAGTGAATAAACCGGTATTGGAGTCAGAATTGCTGATACAATCTAACGAAGCTGTCATGGTACGATAGATCAAAGAACATTCGAATTATTTTCACTAGCATCCGAATATTCTAAACTTTTTCTCGCTTTTAGAGTCTCTGTATTATTTTCTGCTTTGGAAAATTCCCGTCTATTCGGTCAAATTTCAGAAGCAGAAAATTTGTTTTGTAACGTAAACACGTGCTGTCATATTTATCGATGTAGAGTGAACAATATTTAAACAATTCACGTCAGCTTGACCGACAGGTTTGATCTTCAGTTTTAACGTTAACAAAATTTTTGAAAATTCTTTTTTGAAAATTTGTGTTATTTTATGGCAAAGAAAATACCATATGCGTATATAGTGACCAGTTGAAACGAAACGCTTCTTCGACTTTTTGCAATTAAATCGTGGTGTACAGAGGTAATACGCCGTTTCGGGACGTAATCGCGAAATTTGATTATAAATCGGGAACGTTTGTTCTTGTTAGCGAGGAGGTACTAATACAAGGTCGAATTCCACTGCCACCACTTCTAGTTACGCATCGAGTTTCTACCACTTCCGGTACCTCTACTGTTCCGGTGATCAAAGGACCATCCTTGAAATTACTAGATTAGTTATGGTACTGTGTTAAATGCAATTCTCAGACTCTGAATGCACTTGTAGTTTTGAATATACGGATACACGTGAGAGCACACGGCGATTTTAATTGAATTATAATAAATCCAATAGGGGATACCGTGGAATGAATAGTCAATAATTTTAGCTCTTTCTGCTATGAATTATTAAACCTTTGTCATTGGTACACATCAAATTGTAATATTAATTCCTACAAAACTTGCTTCTCTAGTTTAGTTATTTAACGTTCGATGTTGTCGTTAATAATCGAGATGAATTAACAATTGGAGATATTGCAAAAATATTGAGTTCGTTCGGGTAATTGAAAGAGCATATAAAAATAGGATTGGTTTATTTATTCTACGCAGAAGACCCAAAGGGTGCACGAAGGAAGTACAATTTATTGGATTAATCTTTGCTATGCAAGCAGGAAGCATCGAAATTTACCTCGATATCGTTATGACAAATACATCGAGATATTCCTTGGAAATTTTCAGCTATTTTCTGATAGAAAGAATAACTCGTGAATGGCTACCAGTGGTTACCGTCTTCATGAATATTTAACGGTTAGCTGTCTATCGAGGAGGAGTGCTTTAAATTCAGAAGTAACAGTAATTACACTGAAAAGCTAAATTCATATTTCAGTACAATACTGACGGTATCGTTGCATTAACAGGAAAGTGGAAGCTAAAAAGTTCTCTGAATATTCAAATGCCATCAAACGAAAGATTTATTTCGATACAAAAATTCTTCGAAAATTTTTCAGACAGTAGTACATATATTTATAATAAAAAGAAGGAAAGAAGCATAAAATATCTAATACGTTTCGAACTAAAAATGAAATATCAATCGAGGAAAGGAAAAGATCACTCGTAGTAATTATAAATTGATCGAATTTCACAGCTTCAGATTTATACGATAATAATTAATATTTAACTGAAAATGTAATTTCAATTATTTCTGCTAATTAAAAAGGCGTTTAATTACATTAAATACACGATATTCATTTCTTCATTTTCATACAGAGTGAACCACGATGTGTGATCAAGCCAAGATTATTCCACTCGCTGATCAAAGCGAGTAAATTTTTCTTTCTAGAGTTTCATCTTTAGATTTTCAACACATGAAACTATAATCTTTCACATCCACGTTTTTAATTTAGATCGAAGAAATATATTAAAATATCATCAATTTATTATAACTTATTAAAAAAAAATTCTAAAAAAATTTACTTCTAAGAAATTGCAAAAATTCCTTTTCCATTTTAGAATAATTTCAGACGACCACGTTTCTCGATTAATTGGCATACCTTAAAATCTACAATTATCAAAATATTTAACTAAACATTATTTAACTAAATTAATTTTAACTAAACATTTCAAACGATATATTTCCCTTTAATTTGTACGATATTCAAAATGATACCTATTTAATTATACCTATTTAATATTTACAATATTCGCAATTGCAATTTACATAGAAATAAAGAAAAATTAATTTAAACAAAAATTCGACAAGCTTCCTTTTCCTTTCGAAGAACAGAATTGCAAAAGATTTGCCATAATCGTCTCCCAGATTTTCTCGAATAATATCCTATCGAAGTAATAATAATAGACATGCCAACGATTCTAATAATTTAAACAAATTCAGTTTTGTGGACCATCCTGTGTTAAAAATTTCTCGATTAGCTATGAAATTAACTCGTTGTGAAAATATTTTAATACGATTATGCGTAAGGTAAACGTTTCAAAGGACGAAGGGATGGAAGAGAGAATTTCAACCGACAGTCGATCCACCCTCGAATGTTCAGTTTGCTTTCGTTCCAGGCACAATTTCTACCTGTATATTTAATAAGATGCAGCTTCCCTGAAATATAAACGGTTCATCTTATAAGTCAGTGGAGTGGTGAAAAATTTACGAGGTGGATGGTACAATGGAATGTCTGCTCGTATAACGGATATCCAAGGGTAGTTTTGGGAAACAGTAGCTCAAACAATGCCGCGTATCACTAGCAACTATTATGGGTCAAAACGAGCGAATGTAACGTGCCTATAAAGAGATGAAAAAGAGGAAAAAAAGGGAATACAATGGTAGAGCAGAGTTTTCGCACTTTCAAAGTGAACGCTGTATAACGGAATAAAAGTATCGTTTTAACGGATGAATTTCGCGTATTCAGAGGAAATTTATGACAGAGTGTTAACGCCTTTGCAAAACTGGAGTACAAGAAATATATACACTGCATAAATATTAAAAACATTTCCTTTAAGAATCCATCGTCTCCGCCAATCTGCACAGATTTTATCAAACTTTGTCAACCATTTGACAATCGTGAAAGTGATCTGAGAGAAGTACTGGCGGAATTTAGAAAAGGGGATCAATGTTTTTGCAAAACTGGGGTGTAATATGCATTACATAAATATTAAAAATTTTTCCTCCAAGAATCTATTGTCTCCGTCAATCTGCACAAATTTTATCAAACTTTATCAACCTTTTAACGATCATAAAAGTGATCTGAGAAAAGTTCTGACAGAATTTACAATGTAGTGTGAACGTCTTTGCAAAACTGGGGTGCAAGAAATATGCATTGAATAAATACTAAAAATTTTTCCTCTAAGAATCTACCGTCTCCGTCAATCTGCACAAATTTTATCAATCTTTATCAACCTTTTAACGTTTATAAAAGTGATCCGAGAAAAGTTCTGATGGAATTTACAACGGAGTGTTAACGCTTTTGCAAAACTGGGGTGTAATAAGCATTGCATAAATACTAAAAAATTTTCCTCTAAGAATCTATTCTTTCCGTCAATCTGCACAGATTTGATCAAACTTTATCAACCTTTTTAACGATTATAAAAGTGATCTGAGGAAAGTTCTGACGGAATTTACAACGGAGTGTTAACGCTTTTGCAAAACTGGGGTGTAAGAAATATGCATTGTATAAATATTGAAAATTTTTCCTCCAAGAACTTATCGTCTACATCGATTTGCACAGATTTTATCAAACTTTATCAACCTTTTAATAATCACAAAAGTGGTCTGAGTGAAAAATCCGAAACGAACAATTTCGTCATTTATTTTGTTTCATATCCGTTTATGCCGTCCTTGAATAAATAGAATAATTTTCTTCCGACAATTCTACGCGAAGAATTAATCTTACGGCGTTTATGGCCTTTTACAAACGTGAATTAGTTCCATTGTCTTTATCGTAATATTTTATTCACCTTGATTCAGAGAATTCACAATGCTTGAATTGTACGTTGTGTACGTTCAGCTCGACGTTCCGGTTTTGACGACTGGTCGAAGCGGACTTGGTCGTTCCAAACGTCTCTATTTATTTTTTCCGCTAGAAGGCAATATGCGTGTGTATACGTGACACGACTAGTAGAAACGCGTGTGTATTGGTGAATGTTACAGAGAGCGGAACAATTTCCCAACAAAGAAGAATCGAATCGTTATATCGAATTTGTACCTGTGCTCTGATTAATTTTTCAACTTATTTTTAATATTCTATCACGAAACACGACTAGACACGTGACCTAGGTAACTTCCACGATCACCGGCAAAATTAATCGCTTTCTCACATTTTCATACCTAATCTCTCTAGCGTCACTTTCGCAACTTCCGCGACTTCGGAGATCTTACTCCGGGACTCCATTTTCGGACTTTCCGGTTCCATTTTAACGAGTTCCCGCGACCCTCGAGCAAAAGTGCCTCCCGATATTTGCATATGACTTACGGCTACCTGGTGCCGGGCAAGGTTAAAATGGTAATGCGTGCAGGTACGTGGACGGGCGACAGGTCGCTTAAAAGGGCCCAATTAGAAACTTTCCATGAGCTAACCCCGTTGACTGGAGTTTGTTAAGGTAGGATTGGGCGAAGAAGTTACCTTCTCCATGACGAAAAATAATCGAATCGTAGTTACTCTTAGTAACGACCGTTTCTGAAGAATTATTTTTCCATCGGCCATATAATTAATTGCGTTATTAACCCTTGGCCAACAACGATTAGGGGGTTAGTTGAATACTTTTGCATTCTTGCTACTATTCGATTGGCAATGACAGAGATAGGGGTTAATTGTCCTGAAAAAAAGACTAATTGTTAATAACTTTGCTGAATCGCGAAAAAATTTGGTGTAGGAAGAAATCATGTGTGAAATGGGACCCTGAAGATCCAGAAAAATCATTTATTATCGAATTAAATCAGTTTTATTCACGTAATCAGATAATTAAATGTATATCTCATCAGATATAATAATTATTTTAATAGTATTTCGTCCATGGAATTTATTAAAAAATAAATATACATACTGCTATATAGGAAAATTTTAGCCGATGAAATTAAATTTCTTGTTAAGAGATATGGGAAATTGCTGGGTTTACTCATTCAAGGTATGAAGATAATTTTAATAACTTTTGGGTTCATTACGTTATCGTTTATGGAAGTATAATGAGACATTTTGGATTTTATATAGGATTTTGTTGAAGCAATTTAATTTATTGACTAATTTTGAGAATCTTTAATTTCATTGAGCTGCTATTAATGAAGGTATATTGAAAAATTTATGGTACACTGCAGAATTTAGTTGATAAAATCTGTCACATTATCCAAATATTTCAAAACTATAGGGAATTCTCTATCACAAGATTTGTGAACTATCTTGAGAATTTTGGGATCCATTGTGTTATCATTTATGAAGATATATCGAAAATTTCACGATCCGATGATAGAATTTAATTTATATAACTTAACAGATCAGGGTATTCTGTACTCTGCACTCTGAGAATTTTCAGAGCATTTTATTTGGAGACTGAAGTTATTTTGACAATTGTTGGATTTACTAAAAATTTCTCAGTCTCATATGAGATTTAGCTGGTACGATTAATTCGTTAATTAAGGTCGAGTTCTAAGAATTTTCATAGCACTGTGTTCCATAGTTAGGGAACTATTTTGAGGATTCTTGGGGTTATCGAGTCGCCATTCATGAAGGTATATCGAAAATTTCTGCTATAGAACTCACTTGATCTTCGTCACGTTATGAGAAAACTCTGAGTATTGTAAGAATTTCTCTATATCAAAAATTCAAAAACCATTTCCAGAATTTTCCACAGAATCTAAAATATACTCGAATGCACCGAGAACGAATTCCAAGAATATTCCAAAAAAATTCCAATTTACATCGATTTACGATTTATTTAAATAAACTCACTCAATTGTTAACACACTAAATGATTTGAAACACACTACAGAAGATAGATAATATCCAATGGAATTTAAAATTTCCATAAAAGATTGCAATTTTAAATTTTTACTGACATTTCGACGTGTTAGAATATTTTTCCGAAATTTCGCTCTCGATCGGCTTTTTCAAATATTTAAACAACGGTTTGTAGAAAATAAATTTTTTCTTTTTTATTTCCAGGACCCAGATACTACAAAACGTTTTTGTCACTGGGCACACGTATGTACACGTTATATATACATTGCGGAATTTCGAGTTACACCAGTGTCCGAATATTTTTTCGACTTTTTTATTATTTCCCCGTAGAACCACCACGAGGCAGCAAATGAAAAAACCAATAAAACCGAACTTGTCGCTCTCTATTATATCCCTCGATTTATTACTCTCAAAGTAATCATGTTTTTCCTCGTTGCCTGTTGAAGGTTTACCACGGTCTCACGGGTCATCTGTTTTAATCGTGGGCGTATCTGTGTTCTCAACGATCGATGCGTTAGTTCGATGTAACGTTGGCCAACATGCTGAAATTCCTTGTCCGAGGAACAAGATAAAAGACCTCCTCTGGCAATCGAAGAGAGTCGCTTTCGAGCGACTGCTAAGCATGTACATCGAGATAACAACAGGGTATCTGCCCTCCAGTTGTCGACCCGTGGAAACATCCTGGAAATGCTTCCAGAAGATACACATTTCTGGAAATTTCATTCCGGCAAACGGGCAACCTTCAGTGCTATCGATTGTACCAGACTTTCCGCGTATAGCAAAGGCAGTAAGGAATTATTCGTTTTCCATGAGACCCTGATGGAAAGCGAGAAGGAAGGATGCAATTTTAGGCGAACCGAGACTATACTTCCTACGTTGGTACAGGGATCAGTGATGAATATTAAGGGGAAAATTGAAAGGGAATATTAACCCTTTGCGCTCGACGATTTTTTGGCTAAAAACAGGTACGAGTTGACAAATTTTCTGCTATAAGGTTGCTTATATTTTTTGAGCAGTAAATAAGAAATCGTATAATAACTAACACATAGAATTATTTAATTTCGATACCTCGCACACTATTATATTATTTTAAATTTGATGTATTAATTAATATCGAACTTCGAAATTTTATCAAATGGTGAGTGAAAAGCATCTCTCGAGTGCAAAGGGTTAAATTGAGAGAAAAAGGCGTTGATATACCGGGTGAATTTCAATTTCCCGTTGAGTTAGTTAAAGGACAACGAGTCCGGACCAAAATTAAGGGAATGTTTGTGAATTTCTTGAGAAGAAGCTATGAGACTTTGTATAAGACTTTGTTTGAAAATACTTTCAATTTTTTTTAGCATAAAATAGCGAAAATTGTAGGAATTATATAGAGATATGTGTAAGCAGGTTCAAAAATGGGTTCTAATGGCTGACTCTATAACGGCTGTTCTACTTATCGAATGGGAAGAAATGAGGAAGTATATTGATTAATGAAGATACAGTTATGGCTCTGACTAGGGAAAAGAAGAAATGTCTGAATATAAATTTATGACAATATTTTGAAATTTATATGACGATTTTCTTCTACCTTTTCTTACATTTTGAGTTAAAAAAAGAAGAGAAAGAAAAATAGAAACACTTGTCTTTCTTGCTTCTAAGATTTTCCAAATATTAATTTTTTTTATAGCTAACGTGACATCCTATGGCAACGAAATTTATTTTCACAGTTTCTGAGATTTCTCACGAATTAATTCTTCGTTATCGTCGTGAACTTTTACTGTACAGGATTTTTTTTATTTTTCCGAGTGGATTTTCATGGCAAAGAAATTTGTTTTTCTCATTTTGGCGGTTTTTGGGATTTTCCAAGCATTAATTTTTCAGCGTTCGCGTAAATTCCTGTGGTGAAGAAATTTGCCTTTTCCGTTTTGGAGGCTTTCCAAGCATTAATTTCTTATTTTTATCGTTCACGCGAATCTCTTTGGCAAGAAAATTTGTCTTCACTGCTTCCGACATTTCCCAACCGTTAATCTTTGATCACCGACACGTATTTGCGTGGCAGAGAAAATCGTGACGCGACGTTAATGCTTAGTTCGGTTTGGTGTATGCGAAGGGTGACGTATTTACCAACCTTTGTGATCCCTTCGATGAAAGCTCTGGTGGCGAGTTCACCTGGACCATCCACCGTTTTTCCATCGTCATCGGGACCCCAGGACGCACTGTAAATGTCGATGTGCTGAGGATTCAGGCTCAGAGATCTTGCCTCTACAGCATCCGTTACGTCTCCGTCTAGCATTCTCACACCTATGGGAATAAGATGAAAGGCGTTTAATTAAATTAGTTATTTCGGACCCGACTTTTATTTTCAATTTTCAATTACTAGTAATTTCATTTACCAAGTTTCTGTATGTTAATTACTAAAATTGCGATACTTGGTAATATTTGTATAATATACAACGGCGAATTTATTGAGTTAGGTTTGGAGAGTTTGCTACGTCTTCGACGTGTGTATACGTGACACGACTAGTAGAAACGCGTGTGTATTGGTGAATGTTACAGAGAGCGGAACAATTTCCCAACAAAGAAGAATCGAATCGTTATATCGAATTTGTACCTGTGCTCTGATTAATTTTTCAACTTATTTTTAATATTCTATCACGAAACACGACTAGACACGTGACCTAGGTAACTTCCACGATCACCGGCAAAATTAATCGCTTTCTCACATTTTCATACCTAATCTCTCTAGCGTCACTTTCGCAACTTCCGCGACTTCGGAGATCTTACTCCGGGACTCCATTTTCGGACTTTCCGGTTCCATTTTAACGAGTTCCCGCGACCCTCGAGCAAAAGTGCCTCCCGATATTTGCATATGACTTACGGCTACCTGGTGCCGGGCAAGGTTAAAATGGTAATGCGTGCAGGTACGTGGACGGGCGACAGGTCGCTTAAAAGGGCCCAATTAGAAACTTTCCATGAGCTAACCCCGTTGACTGGAGTTTGTTAAGGTAGGATTGGGCGAAGAAGTTACCTTCTCCATGACGAAAAATAATCGAATCGTAGTTACTCTTAGTAACGACCGTTTCTGAAGAATTATTTTTCCATCGGCCATATAATTAATTGCGTTATTAACCCTTGGCCAACAACGATTAGGGGGTTAGTTGAATACTTTTGCATTCTTGCTACTATTCGATTGGCAATGACAGAGATAGGGGTTAATTGTCCTGAAAAAAAGACTAATTGTTAATAACTTTGCTGAATCGCGAAAAAATTTGGTGTAGGAAGAAATCATGTGTGAAATGGGACCCTGAAGATCCAGAAAAATCATTTATTATCGAATTAAATCAGTTTTATTCACGTAATCAGATAATTAAATGTATATCTCATCAGATATAATAATTATTTTAATAGTATTTCGTCCATGGAATTTATTAAAAAATAAATATACATACTGCTATATAGGAAAATTTTAGCCGATGAAATTAAATTTCTTGTTAAGAGATATGGGAAATTGCTGGGTTTACTCATTCAAGGTATGAAGATAATTTTAATAACTTTTGGGTTCATTACGTTATCGTTTATGGAAGTATAATGAGACATTTTGGATTTTATATAGGATTTTGTTGAAGCAATTTAATTTATTGACTAATTTTGAGAATCTTTAATTTCATTGAGCTGCTATTAATGAAGGTATATTGAAAAATTTATGGTACACTGCAGAATTTAGTTGATAAAATCTGTCACATTATCCAAATATTTCAAAACTATAGGGAATTCTCTATCACAAGATTTGTGAACTATCTTGAGAATTTTGGGATCCATTGTGTTATCATTTATGAAGATATATCGAAAATTTCACGATCCGATGATAGAATTTAATTTATATAACTTAACAGATCAGGGTATTCTGTACTCTGCACTCTGAGAATTTTCAGAGCATTTTATTTGGAGACTGAAGTTATTTTGACAATTGTTGGATTTACTAAAAATTTCTCAGTCTCATATGAGATTTAGCTGGTACGATTAATTCGTTAATTAAGGTCGAGTTCTAAGAATTTTCATAGCACTGTGTTCCATAGTTAGGGAACTATTTTGAGGATTCTTGGGGTTATCGAGTCGCCATTCATGAAGGTATATCGAAAATTTCTGCTATAGAACTCACTTGATCTTCGTCACGTTATGAGAAAACTCTGAGTATTGTAAGAATTTCTCTATATCAAAAATTCAAAAACCATTTCCAGAATTTTCCACAGAATCTAAAATATACTCGAATGCACCGAGAACGAATTCCAAGAATATTCCAAAAAAATTCCAATTTACATCGATTTACGATTTATTTAAATAAACTCACTCAATTGTTAACACACTAAATGATTTGAAACACACTACAGAAGATAGATAATATCCAATGGAATTTAAAATTTCCATAAAAGATTGCAATTTTAAATTTTTACTGACATTTCGACGTGTTAGAATATTTTTCCGAAATTTCGCTCTCGATCGGCTTTTTCAAATATTTAAACAACGGTTTGTAGAAAATAAATTTTTTCTTTTTTATTTCCAGGACCCAGATACTACAAAACGTTTTTGTCACTGGGCACACGTATGTACACGTTATATATACATTGCGGAATTTCGAGTTACACCAGTGTCCGAATATTTTTTCGACTTTTTTATTATTTCCCCGTAGAACCACCACGAGGCAGCAAATGAAAAAACCAATAAAACCGAACTTGTCGCTCTCTATTATATCCCTCGATTTATTACTCTCAAAGTAATCATGTTTTTCCTCGTTGCCTGTTGAAGGTTTACCACGGTCTCACGGGTCATCTGTTTTAATCGTGGGCGTATCTGTGTTCTCAACGATCGATGCGTTAGTTCGATGTAACGTTGGCCAACATGCTGAAATTCCTTGTCCGAGGAACAAGATAAAAGACCTCCTCTGGCAATCGAAGAGAGTCGCTTTCGAGCGACTGCTAAGCATGTACATCGAGATAACAACAGGGTATCTGCCCTCCAGTTGTCGACCCGTGGAAACATCCTGGAAATGCTTCCAGAAGATACACATTTCTGGAAATTTCATTCCGGCAAACGGGCAACCTTCAGTGCTATCGATTGTACCAGACTTTCCGCGTATAGCAAAGGCAGTAAGGAATTATTCGTTTTCCATGAGACCCTGATGGAAAGCGAGAAGGAAGGATGCAATTTTAGGCGAACCGAGACTATACTTCCTACGTTGGTACAGGGATCAGTGATGAATATTAAGGGGAAAATTGAAAGGGAATATTAACCCTTTGCGCTCGACGATTTTTTGGCTAAAAACAGGTACGAGTTGACAAATTTTCTGCTATAAGGTTGCTTATATTTTTTGAGCAGTAAATAAGAAATCGTATAATAACTAACACATAGAATTATTTAATTTCGATACCTCGCACACTATTATATTATTTTAAATTTGATGTATTAATTAATATCGAACTTCGAAATTTTATCAAATGGTGAGTGAAAAGCATCTCTCGAGTGCAAAGGGTTAAATTGAGAGAAAAAGGCGTTGATATACCGGGTGAATTTCAATTTCCCGTTGAGTTAGTTAAAGGACAACGAGTCCGGACCAAAATTAAGGGAATGTTTGTGAATTTCTTGAGAAGAAGCTATGAGACTTTGTATAAGACTTTGTTTGAAAATACTTTCAATTTTTTTTAGCATAAAATAGCGAAAATTGTAGGAATTATATAGAGATATGTGTAAGCAGGTTCAAAAATGGGTTCTAATGGCTGACTCTATAACGGCTGTTCTACTTATCGAATGGGAAGAAATGAGGAAGTATATTGATTAATGAAGATACAGTTATGGCTCTGACTAGGGAAAAGAAGAAATGTCTGAATATAAATTTATGACAATATTTTGAAATTTATATGACGATTTTCTTCTACCTTTTCTTACATTTTGAGTTAAAAAAAGAAGAGAAAGAAAAATAGAAACACTTGTCTTTCTTGCTTCTAAGATTTTCCAAATATTAATTTTTTTTATAGCTAACGTGACATCCTATGGCAACGAAATTTATTTTCACAGTTTCTGAGATTTCTCACGAATTAATTCTTCGTTATCGTCGTGAACTTTTACTGTACAGGATTTTTTTTATTTTTCCGAGTGGATTTTCATGGCAAAGAAATTTGTTTTTCTCATTTTGGCGGTTTTTGGGATTTTCCAAGCATTAATTTTTCAGCGTTCGCGTAAATTCCTGTGGTGAAGAAATTTGCCTTTTCCGTTTTGGAGGCTTTCCAAGCATTAATTTCTTATTTTTATCGTTCACGCGAATCTCTTTGGCAAGAAAATTTGTCTTCACTGCTTCCGACATTTCCCAACCGTTAATCTTTGATCACCGACACGTATTTGCGTGGCAGAGAAAATCGTGACGCGACGTTAATGCTTAGTTCGGTTTGGTGTATGCGAAGGGTGACGTATTTACCAACCTTTGTGATCCCTTCGATGAAAGCTCTGGTGGCGAGTTCACCTGGACCATCCACCGTTTTTCCATCGTCATCGGGACCCCAGGACGCACTGTAAATGTCGATGTGCTGAGGATTCAGGCTCAGAGATCTTGCCTCTACAGCATCCGTTACGTCTCCGTCTAGCATTCTCACACCTATGGGAATAAGATGAAAGGCGTTTAATTAAATTAGTTATTTCGGACCCGACTTTTATTTTCAATTTTCAATTACTAGTAATTTCATTTACCAAGTTTCTGTATGTTAATTACTAAAATTGCGATACTTGGTAATATTTGTATAATATACAACGGCGAATTTATTGAGTTAGGTTTGGAGAGTTTGCTACGTCTTCGAATAAATATGGTTCCCATAGTTCTTTAATTATATAATGATATATAAATATAGTTATTGTTTGGAAAGTTTGCTACGTCTTCGAATAAATATGGTTCCCATAGTTCTTAAATTATATAATGATATATAAATATAGTTATTGAACCGTTTATTATTCTTATAATTATAAGAATTTATTATCTAATCCCTCTCCAATTGCAAGAAGTTGAATACATTATTAGACAGGAATATTTAACGCCAAAATTATCATAGCTTAAACAACCGACTTCAAATTTTTAATTAAAAATTCTCTATTCAGTGTTATTAGTTAATCCCCTCGAATTTTCGACAGTTCCTTTAATATACGTAGTTGTTCAATATTTTCTATTTCTATTTCCTTTGAAACTCTTCCTCTTTCATTTTTCTAATTCTTCCATCTAGTAGAATTTGACTGGTCCTTGTAGATTTAGCATTGAAGAAAAGAAGACTAAAGGTTTCATAAAAATATGATAATGAAGAAAACCATTAACGAAAAACAATAATAATAATAATAATAATAGACACGCTATTCCATAAGATAATAACTCTACACAAATTTTTCTATCTCAATATAGCAAATGGCATCAATTTATTAAATTAAATTCCATCTTCTGTCAGTTTCCACGTAAAAATTTGACAGCAAAACGATGGAAGTATCTCTTATTTAATTTAATTAATTTATTTTAATTGCAAAATACTGTCTTGGATTTTATACGAATTGAACATCGAATATGCAACATCTTGAAATGCTGTTTGTAAATTATATGTTTATAGATACAGTTATGACTGTCATTATGCTTCGATCTAATGGTTGAACTCCATTCTTCGAGCACACTTACCACCAACGCCAGCTCCAAATGCAACTCCCACAGCGCACAAGGAATTGTTAGCAGTTGCAGCCACTTCACCGGCGCATCTGGTGCCATGTCGATTACTGTCTACGACATCGTATCGCGGCATGGGATCTTCATCATGGTTGTTGACGTCGTAGCTCGCTTGCGGGTCCTGCAACGTATATTTTCGTATTTTTCCCGTCAATCTTGTGCCTCATTTTACAGCTTAAATTACACGCGATAAATATTAAATATTAAACTGGTATTATATAAATGTCATCGGAAAAATGAAATTTTTATCGAGAAATTATTGTAACATTTTTGACATGTCAAAGAATTACCCACTTTGAATCTTTTATGCTATAATATTGCTCATGTTTTAATTTTCTTTATCGTATTTCAGTAAAATTCTTTTAACCTCTACACGCGAAAAATAAATAACTAGAAAGAGAATGGTACAGAATTGGAAGTAATTACTTTATTCCAACGAAAATTTGGTCTAAATTTTATTGGGGAAATATATTTCTGACAATTTCATTTTCTCCTATATAATTACTATTAATTACTATTTTTCTAGTTTTCTGAGAGACAACAATCGAGTACAAAGGGTTAATAATATTTTTATTTCTAAATATAAATATATTTATTTTAATTATACGTACTAATATACTAATTTTAGTGTTTCTTACTTTCTTTTCCTGTTTCTTTTCGCCTCGTGTCTGTTTTACAACCTAATTGCTCGACAATATCTCGTATTATACTGCACCTCTTCTTCTTATCGTTCGATAAGATGTTTGATTAATATCGCGTGAACTACTTTCGTAATTAATGAATACAACTTCTCTACAATTTTACGAACTTCATCGTGAATATCGATTTCCTACTGGATCCGAAGTAATTGCTTTTTCCTTCGGGCAGTTTAAAAATTGTTTTAAAGTCCGAGTTCAGTATCACGATTCTCGATTTCTTTCGTGCAATATCTTCCTTTTATTGGTTAAACAATTCCTTCGAAAAAATTACGAAATCACATCGATTGCATTCCCACGAAACAATATTTTATACTCCTACTCAGTTACAAAATTAGAAAAATATCAAATCATTCTTCGCGAAATTAAAGAACCCATACACCTTCCTATAAGCTCGAGAATAATCGAAGCATTTGTTATTTAATATTAATTAAAAGAATTTTCCACAATATCACTTGTGACACATTTGTGAGTGAATTTGACGATAGTGCAAATTATAAAACACTATTATTAATATTGATTACAAAATAGATATATAATAAATAGATTATAATAAATAGATAAATAGATAATAAATAGATTAAATAATTGGACCCTTTGCACTCGGTGATTATTTTGGTTACAGAGAAATAGCAATTTAATAACTTTCTGCTGTAACGTAGAGGATATTTTTGAAACGGGAAATAAGGAATTGGGTATAAATTAAGACTTAAAATTATTTGATTTCGATATTCCATGCAATCTTAGATTAGTTTAGATTTGATATCTTCATTAACATAGGTCTTCGGAATTTGATTAAACGGTGACTTAGGCTCACCTCTCGAGTGCAAAGGGTTAATAACTATAATCGTTCCACAGTGTATTTCTCTATCTCTCTAATACTCTTTTCCTCGCACTAACAATATGTACTCTTTTCTGTTTCCTTTTCTGCGATTGACTTCTTTCCCATAAAAATCGTCAACCATAAGATTGTTTCTTTTCTAAATTATAATTTATTTCACAATTAACCCTGTTGACAGTCTTTACGCTTTTCGTATTATACAGATGTTTGTCGTTTCACTTTTAATTTATGAGTACTCATTATTATTTTTCGTTTCACGTATCTCCCATCAGCATCCAAGACTAAAATGGAGCCTACAAGATCCTCTCACACATGAAAAAAATATCCCCACTCGAGCATACGCATTCACATTCGTACCATCTCACACGTGAAACCAATCCCGCAGCACCAACCACGAAAAAATTCGACGTTCCTCCCAATATCCAAATACGAAAATCCTATCTTTCTAAAAATTACAGACTTCAACTTCATCGACGAAATTCGTCCACGAAGGTCGTGCCATTCGCGAGATCAATATCGACCAGAGTAGACCGAGTCTGATCATAGGCATCTGCCGGGAAATTGTGCAGCTCGATACACGTTTGTTCGTGGTTGCCTTATTAACCCCGGCCATTTGCCAGTAAACACACGCGTTTCTCTCGTGCGGTTCGGGTCTAGTGTTTGACTCGTTGGCTGGCTCCGAGTTTCACTGCTAACTTCGACAATTTCGCCACGAGTCCACTTCTTGCAGTCCGCGAACCCCTTCCTTCGAGTACTTGCCGCGTTACCTCAGGGTCGATCGTGTGCTACATTAATCGCGCGGACGTATCTGACGCGTTGCCCTCTGATAATTTCCACCGCGACAACCTTCCGCGCTCGGAGTTAGACATTCGGTATACAGGACCTCTCGCGGCAGTTTCCAAACGGCTGTACAGTTTTTGGCACCGTTCCGACAGTCTCCTCTATCCGTCCTATTGCGCAGTTTCCCTCGACCTGTCTGCTCTGTTTGTTTCGTGCGAGCTGTCGATCTTTGTGCGAAGTGCAGCGGACCCTGATAAATTGGCAGGAAATTGATCCTCCTACCGTCAAGCGTTGTAGCTGCATACTCGTTTCGACTTTGAACGAATAGCAGGAACGTTTTATCGAAACCAAGGTGGGATTAGACGTTTTAATTTTGAATCGTTATATTTCTGCACAGGTGTATACTCGTTTTGACAGCTTGTATACTAATATTGGAACGATAGGGAATATCGACAAAACCGTGTGAAAATCGCGAATTTTTCAACCCTTTGCACTCGGAAGTCTTTTGGTTACGTAAAGATAGTAATTTTTCTGACACGAGTCGATGACGTTATTATTATGGTAATAATATAGACTTACGTAGTTATCACAGAGATCAGGATGGTTTTTTTCCAATCCATCATCAAGGATCGTGACTACGACGCCGTGTCCCGTAATTCCTTCGGCCCAGGCTTCCTGCACGTTCATATCTAACCCCTTACCCCTGTTCTGAAATCAATTATCGATAGTCGTGCTTTAATACGTTTTTCTTCAATTTACGAACGCAAACAAGCCTCCAAATTTTTACTCAATCGTGCCAGGGATAAGCGATTTTAAATCCGTTCAATTTCGTCCTTAGACGATAATTGGCTCCGAGAATTTAAATGTAAGATCGAGGGAATGTAAGTTATAATTAGCATGAATTTAGCGTGAAAATTAAAATATCTAGGTAGTTATTTCTGTCTATGTATCATGGTGCCACTTTCAACCGAGTAGCCCGTGCACGTTTGATCGATCTAGCGAGAGAAATGAACATATTCAACTAACCAAGTACCACATTTGGGGCCACATGTCGTCGTTCAGAACGGTTTTCAGGTTGGACGGACCGCGTTTGATTATCAGATCCCGTTTCGTTCGTGATTTTACCCGCTGCTGTTCCGCACGACGCACTCTGCGGTCTTGTATTAGTCTCTCTTGTACCCCGAAATGCGGTTCCGCTGATCTCTTCACCACCGACGTGTGCACCATGTGGTACCAGTCGTCTACTATCTGCAACAAAAAACGATTTCATATTAACTGTCTTTGTCTGGGAAACAGGGCAATTATAACAACAAAGTTTGCTCGATTGAATTTAACATTCTATCACCATCCTCCTCTCGTCATTCGTTGTCATTTATTATTTAGAGATCAGGAAAATTTGATGCTATTAAAGAAAAATTTACTTTCTTTGTCCACAAATGAAAATTCTATCGAATTTTGTTTTTAGTCATTTTGGTTCGCGAGATATTAAAAGAAAATTAGTTTTTGAACTCTAACTTTGATGACTGTTTTCACCCCTTTAATATGGACAATGGCCGATGAAGAAAATACTATAAAATAATTTTTTCGGAAACTTTTTCTCATACAAACTTCATCAAATTCGGTGTATGCGAATTTACAAAATTATTTTATAAATAATTAATCTCGATAGAAAATCTCTGAGCTGCTACAGTAATAAAATATGCATTTTGTATCGAAACCTTTTATTGCTCGATTAATTACGCTTTTAATTAATATTATATATTTCATTGAAATTTCCCGACGATGCACGCTTTTGGTAAATATAATATAAATATCGAACGTATCAGTGAATTATTCTTCACTATTCTTTAATGATACAATAATAATCCCCCTTCCTACGTGTAACATATTATACCATTGTATTCAAGCGCATATTTGTCTGGTTGAAAGACGTAAATGTAAGTCGTCAAAAATTTTCATGTACGAGTGTATTTCGACAAAAATACATACGCGAGCTACTGTAGCTCATTTAACTGAGAAAATATTCACCGAGATTCATCTAACGTCGTGGTCAAAGGAGAAATATAATTATTCGTAAAAGTGTCTTAATCTCGTCGGGAGTAAACGACGATGGTGGCGCTAGTGTAGACTAACGCTCGGAAATTAGAGGTAGCCTTAAGACGAACTTACGTTCGGTACGAGCTACGTTAAATGGAAATGGCATTAAACTAGCATGGGAAGTTTCCTTCTTCCGCTTCATTCTTCTTTTCCTTTTCGAGAATCGTTAACGGCGGAAGGAAAAGATGCAAGTCGTCGCAGACTTTTGCAGGGTATTCATTAAGGACGGAATATCCGTCATATTTTCAGATCGGGGGGGAAATTTGTGTTGCTCTGTATAGCAAGATTATTTGATGCACAAGTTTGTTTCATGGTATGCGCGATACGCGACGGCTAAAATATATGGCGCAACGTAATGATAAATGTGAAAAGTTGGCAACAGCTGTTGCAGGCGAGCTTCTTACTGCTTCTTTGCTCGTGACAACTTGCGCCCCATTTTTTCACGACGTATGTTTCTTTGTTTCGAGAGTGCAGCCCGCATGGAAGCATTTCCATTGCAATGGAATTACAATGGAAGCATGGTCCCAGCGTGCCTTTATCGAGTTAGCAAGAGAAGTACGCTTGTATTTTTATTATTTGGTATTTACTTCGACTCTAATTATTCTAAACCCGATGTAACTACGAGGTAATATTCGTACCACGTCACTGGATTACGAATGTTTGCAGAAATAATACTCGTATGCTACGATAAGCAAGATACCTTTATTTATTATTTAAATTTTTGCACTGTATTACGGATAAAATACATTAAGTATTTCCATTTCCCATAAATATATCTTTAATAAATGAAAGAAAAATAAATTCGCAGGATTTTTAAACGAGAAGATACATTTCCTTTCATATCTGAATATTACTATCGTAAATACCCCTATTTACTTTATTTATCGCAATTATCAAGAATCAGATGAAATAATATAAAATACGCCGTGATGAAAATTTTTACAGTATTTTCGGATAATTAAATCAAAGACAAAGATTGCAGAATTAATAATTTAGCAAAATTAATAAGAAAGAATAATATACAAGGACCCCAGTCTCTTCTTTTCTTTCCTACTTTCTCATCAATTTTCTCCAGTCTCGTCACGCCTTCCATAGTTCCCACGATATCGACATGGCGATAACCAAGCAGATAGGAAGTTTCGAGTAACATCAAAATTCCACTGGACTTAGTCTTGGTTACTCCGTGTTCTCAAGAATTACGACTACCTTTACGCACTTCCACCAGTACAGGTGGTCGTGGATCCAGGCCATCATTCGACTTATAGATCTTCACTCTGACTTGGTACTTCTGCTTCTGCCATTCGCCAGATGACTTGTAACATATACGCTTCTTTCGTGGTGGTAAGTACATTCCATGTGGCTGTTTCGAACGCTTCGCGTCGGCTTCCATCAACCTATTATCGCAGGTCCTTCGTGCATCTTCCACTCGGGGGTCTTTGTGATAACTATACTTCGCACTCGATGCATCAGTCTTCGAGACTCTGCACCTGGCTTTTGATGGCGTCGTTGACGAGACACTTGACGGCTTCGTTGACGAGATATCTGACAGCTTAACTGACGAGATACACGAAGGATCAACGAAATTCGATTGACTCCCTGTACATCTTTCAGCGGATGGATGTCGGAAGCATGTCTTATCAGCTCTCTCCAAGGATTTCTTATACGATGGAGATAAGCAACTATGAATGTCGTAACTGGACTGACGTTTCGTTGGACGTTCTGACGTGCTTTTACTTGATTCATCGTAAGGAACGAATACCATAGGAGAAGGACAAGTCGACGAGCTGCGTTTCTTGTGATACTGGTCCATTTCTGTCCTTTCAGACCAGTGAACAGACTTTGGCGGTGGTGGGTCAGGCTTAACCTCGTCTGATAGAGAGTCAGACATGTCCTCGGAAGGTTTCAGCTTCTTCCTTTTCTCTGATATCATACAGAGAAACGTTTTGATCGCGTCAGAGGTACGTTTCTTCGCGAGAAACGCGATTGTGTCTATTTTTGGAAGCATCTTTGACCCTTTTTTGGCTGCATCGTATGTCGTCTGACGTAGACCAGGCGACTTGCAGTCAGTCTGATCGCGCCAGCGGACGAATCGATTGCTCTTTATACGATCAGGTTGACAATCTTGGGGATACTGTGGTTTACAGACCTTTGGGATCGTTTTGAGATAATTTTCCCACGACCTTTTATAATCCTCGAAATTTGTCGCTGCCTTGTCGACGCTTTTGTACTCTTCGGGTTTGTAGGAATCGGATGGACCCGACTTTTGCATGGAATGAACAGCTTCCACATCTGGATGCTGTGTATTTTGATAGTTCGAACGAGATTGATCTATTGGAGGTGGCTGAGTAGTATGATCAGGTGGATGAGAATGTCCTTGTTGGCAAACAACCTGAGTATCTTGCTGGCATGCGTGAGTGGATGGTTGGACGCTTACTTGAGCAAGAGAACTCTGAGGATCTTGTTGATAAGTATGATCAGATGCTTGGGTATATATTAATCTAGGATCTTGCTCTGAAATTTGATCATGTGTTTTAGAATCTACTTGTCCAGGAGAGTCTTCTGCATTTTGCTGGAAGGTATGATCAGGTGTTTCAGAATATTCCTGTTTAGGAAGTTTCTGACGATCATGCTGGGAAGCATAATTAGACGTTCGAGAATATACTTGTTTAGGATGCTTCTGGAGGCCTTGCTGGGAAGTTTCATCAGGTGTATAGTTACATTCTTGGTTGGCAGATTTCTCATAACCTCCTGTCGTTTTTATAGGAGATTCTTGATCGTTGGACTTTGTAGACCACCTATTTTCGATAGGCTCTCTTTTGACAAGTTTGAAGGAAAAACTTCTCTTTGTACAATTAATTACAGGCACGCTACTTAATCGGTTTAGGCGAATTGGTAGAGCCTGAGTTAGGATATGGGTAGATAGTTTCGTCTTCAGTGGAACGATTTGTTGCTCAGACGAGTTGAAGCGTTCACTTTCAATAGCAAAATCGATACATCTACCCAAGTCAAAGTCTTTCCTGAGAACGAGATTCAATGACTCATTAAATATTCGCGTGGTGGAGATTTTTTTGTTGAAGTAGTAATCGATTATTTCTCTCAACCCGTTCTCTTCACGTCGGGGTCCAGTTTTCCCTGTGACAGTGTTCTCTGAGCCTTTTACTTCGTCAAATTGCGTGCATCTCGTACTCGTATTTCTCATTCCTCGTATTGACAATTGTGCCCTCGAGGATACCTGTCAGTCGTAACACATATCGATGAAGCAGAATGTGAAAGCACGATGAACGAGTATGCGAGCAAAGAAAACGCGAAAGCAAATAATTATTCGAATTAATGCGAGACTGGTGATAGCGCAGAATTTTTATTTCTTCCTTTATATTGTATCTCTTTTCACAATTGCTATAATACAATACTTGTAACCTTCACAATTTACCCTAACTCCTACAAAGACTCTACGAGTACTTAAAATTTTGTAAGAAATATTATTTATATTTAAAAATTTTTGTCGACTATTATTCATATTCATTATCATTTTCTTTTAGTTTACTTTGTTAATTAATATTTTCTACACACATACACTAATGGAGACTTCGTTGTATATTACGAATATATTATTTTTATTATAAAATGTATTTGAAAGGAAAAGGTAAGATCGTTTCACGTAATATTTCCAATAAATATTCTCTGGATAATCTACGCTTTTACATAAAATGGAATATTTCTAGCAAAATGAAATATTCACATTTAAAACGTTTGTATGAATCTTTGATCTGTTTCCCTTTTCTTTTCTTCCCTCTTTACCGACAGCAAGCTGTCGAACAAATCTATTTTTAATCGCGAGGTATTCTTAAGAATTTCGATGGATTTAATGGTGGTATCATGACAAGTTGAAATGTGTCTCATGCTCTTTGACGCGAAGCTTTACCTTTCGAAATAAAAGTCCCAACATTTCCTACAACGACTCGTCGGTGTATTTTCCGTTCAGACCTTACATCTTTCCTCCTTTCCTTCCTCCTTTTCCTGTTTCCTTTCTGCGATTACTCCCTCAGTCTATTTGATTGCACCTTTTCATCATTGGAATACTGATCTCGAGATGGAAGGAGAATATTGACGTGGATTTGATTACGTTCGAGGTTAATTGCTCGAGAAATTTCCTCGTGTTCTTTATTGGGCTTTATGTCACAGAAAGTTCAATATTTTTGGTACTTTCACGCTATCTAGTCGTCACAGAAAATTTAATTACCGGGACATAATGGTTTGGTCAATGGAGAATGTTTCTTCATGACTATCACTAGAATTTTTATACTTATCACGGTGGATGCGAATGATCGAACAGTATTTATTAGCTTATATCTTCAGACTGATCGAAACGTATTTTCAGCATTTTTTCTAATATGTACGATGTTAATTAATTAAAAAGAAAAATTGTATTGGTTGTAGCTCGGTAAAAAATTAACGAAGAAATCGTCCATTTTATGTAGCTCCTTGATATGGTTATTTTTTCGTATAATTTGTAAGATGTTAATTAATAGAAGTTAAATAGTAATGTAATAAAAAGATTTGAAATTTAGAAAAAAATTTTAGTTCATTGCAGCTTCGTATTAAATAAAGAATTAATTCGGAAATTACAAAAGTATAATTCTAAAATTGCAGGAATAATCACAATTTTATTTAGCAACATAAAACAATAATTTTTTCCATGTAACGTGTACATTAAATAGAAAATCACGCGAAGTTCTACAATGAAAAGAAATAACTTCAACTCTACATAGCTTTTTAAAATAATTATTCCTCCAATTATATTTTAGATATTTCTATTATTCAGTGTAAATTATTACTTCATAGATGATAGAAAAAAAGAAATTATAGTTTATTTAAAATTATATGTTTTTAAAGGCGAAAAATGAATACAAAATAAAAAATAGATGGAAAAAACTATTAATTATGAGCGGGATCGAACTCTGCCTCCCAACGGTAGAAACTTTCTAACGCTGCCACTAACCCACAACGGTATTAAGTAAAAACAGATAATTAATTGGAGAAATTGTCCAGTTAAGAATAATAAAGCTTTAAGCATAAATATCTCAAAAACTATTGAGTAGTTGCTCTTATAATGGTACATTTTCTTGAACTGGATGACTAAATCTACAAACCTGAAAAGTTTAAACTAAATCAATGACCCGAATGGCTTACACTCTTCCTGTTAGATTTAATTTTCTACACTTATCGTATTCAATTTGTCATACATCTCAATCTTTCTCATCTCCTTTTCCAGTATGACTTTAAATATCAATATTCGCACAGTTTCCAAAAGATAAATTGAATATAGAGTATAAATGTTACAGTAAGACAAAAATCTGTAGAAATATCCATAGGAACTTAGAAATTATAAAAGTAGCAGAACTAATAGGACTATGACAAATAAACTTGATTGAGCCAATAAAACCAACGTCAAAAGGAGGTAAAAGGTATGTCTTAACTACTGATGATTACTCGAGAATGATTATTGTCTTGCTCGTACAAGAAAAAGATCAGATAGCTGAGAAAATAAAAAGATTAGTGACATTAAAAGAAAATCAATCTATCAAGAAGTTGAAAAGGACTTATATGCAGAGACAATGGAGGTAAATTTGTGGGACAAGACCCCTAGGTTTGGTAAAATCAAAAGGAAGTAAATTAAGATTTGATTCCAGCTGGGATGCTGTGCAATGGAGTTACTGAGAAGAAGTACAAATCCACCATAGAGATGACAAAGATATTTATGATGGATCCAGATTTGCCAATGTATTTTTGGGCAGAAGTGGTGTCAAGTGGTTCAGCTGTCCATATAAAAAACAGAACAAAGTTAGCTATCCGTTAAAGAACTCCTTATGAGGTTTAGTATGAGTGAAAGCTAAACATAGGGTATATAAAAAGATTTGTTCCAAAAAAGGAACAGGTGAAGAATGAATATGATGTAAAATTCAATGAAACAATGAATAGGGCTCAGGTATTGAAAAATGAAGATGAGAAAAAATATAAGAAGAATGATGAATTATAAATTGTTGAATCTATGGATTAAAATAGACAGAAAAGTCTAGGAACAAATACCTTACTGATGTGTTAATCAAAAAAGGATTACACCAGTCAAAGAAGAATCCATGTTTATTTTGCAAAGTGGAAAATCATAGATTTCTATACTGTGAAGTACGCTAAGGTGACATGGTTATAATAGTAAGCAATCAAGAATTTGAAAGAAAAGCCATGGAGACAATAGAACAAAAAATGGATTATTGAAATTATTGGGGGAAGCTAGAACAGTTTTGGGAATGCAAATGGCACAGAACAATGGAAAAATCCATATGTATTTAAGAAACTATACAAAAAAATTGTTGGAATCCTATGGAATAAGAGAACGTAATACTGTATCGACCTCAATAGATGTAAATGTCCATATAGATAACCATGGGAACAGCAGAAGATGCAAGATAAACCAATATCAAGAATTATTAGGGTATCTCATGAATTTGAATAGAAACAGTTGCAGTAGGATACTTAACCATGATTAAAAAATGATAAATATAAATGGATTGAAGAAAAAATTGAGATATTTGAGGGGCACAATGGAGTATTTCCTTGAATTTTGGATAGGAACAGAAATCTAATAAATGAAATGCCAATGTAAAAATTATTAAAAATGAAAAATAAACAATTAAGTTAAATAAATTATTAAACGTGAGAAATAAATTAATTAAAGAAATTAATTTAATAAATTATTATAAGTGAAAACTAGATAAATATTAAATTTTGTAACCAATATATAATATATGTTACTATATATTATAATTATTAATTTTATTAATTTAAAATATCTTTGTAGTGGAAATTAAGCATTCTTTAAATTGTCATTTTCATAAAAGAAACATATTTATATATGCTTCATTGATATTAATAAATATAAGAGATATTGTTTGATATTCTACATCGATAGTTTAGCAAATAGCTATTTCAAAGACGAAGCATCTTCCCGCGAAAAAAACGCATAGCTTGTCTCACAGTAGACAACTTTCAGTCGATGCCGAATCGAAGAAAGAGGTAACACGTGGCAGAATATTATCACTCGTTAAAGTGAAACATTCATTATCGGCTAAAAACGTTTTGTGAAGTAGTGATGTAATTGATGTTTTAATTGTTGCAACTGACGGATTATATATTTAACAACAATAGTGTGCGGTATCGGACATTATTTCAACAATGGCAATTGTAGGTTATATTCGAAACATTGCCGAAATATTTACGAACGGGCGACAGTTTAAAGAATTATGAGACATTTAGCAAGATAAATAGATTTAACCGCAATATTTGGAATGAAGTGAGACCTAGTGAAATTCATGGATGTAAATAGTGTAGTTACATAGTGCAAATCATATAAGGACACATGTGCCAAATGAAGTGGTGTGACTGTAAATGATATAGACCCGAATAATAACCAAACATCAATTGTAGATTAGACTTCCATTGCACATAGGGATAAAAGATCCACATTGCTCAGTCTCGGCAACTCTTTCATAGTTTTAGAAATATTTCTCCCGGTTTGACGATGCATATATGAAATAAAGGGAGAGAAGTACAAATGTGTATAATGTCGAGCCGCATATAACGGTGTATCTTGTCGTTTAGCTCACTCTGTAGCTAAGGCTGTTCGCTGGCAGGTTTACCGATTTTCGCCGCTCGTTTCGCAAAGACAGTGCAGAAAGTGGAATTGTCCGACGGCTCGTGCTGCGTAGTTTCATGTTGACATTTAGATCGTTTAAAATAGGAATTTTGACCCGGTTTTTTCTATTATACTCCGTAGCCTGGAATGTTGGTTAACAGATTTGCCGATTTTTTTCCGATTTTTGCCGATCGTTTCGCGAAGACAGTGCGGAATGTGGAAGTGTCCGACGGCTCGCGTTGCGTAGTTTCATGTTGGCTTCTAGATCTTTCAAAATAGGAATTCAGTCCCGGTTTTTTATATTTCACTCGGTAGCCTGGAATGTTGGCTAACAGATTTGCCGATTTTCTTCCGATTTTTGCCAATCGTTTCGCGAAAACAGTGCGGAATGTGGAATCGTGTGACAGGTCGTGCTGCGTAGTTTCATGTTGGCCTTTAGATCTTTCAAAATAGGAATTTTAACCCGGTTTTTTCTATTTTACTCCGTAGCCTGGAATGTTGGCTAACAGATTTGCCGATTTTTTTCCGATTTTTGCCGATCGTTTCGCGAAAACAGTGCGGAAAGTGGAAGTGTGTGACAGGTCGTGCTGCGTAGTTTCATGTTGTGCTTTAGATCTCTCAAAATAGGAATTCTGACCCGGTTTTTTCTATTTTACTCCGTAACCTGGAATATTGGCTAACAGATTTGCCGATTTTTTTCCGATTTTTGCAGATCGTTTCGCGAAAACAGTGCGGAATGTGGAATCGTGTGACAGGTCGTGCAGCGTAGTTTCATGTTGGCCATTAGATCTTTCAAAATAGGAATTCTGACCCGGTTTTTTCTATTTCACTCTGTAGCCTGGAATGTTGGCTAACAGATTTGCCGATTTTTTTCCGATTTTTGCCGATCGTTTCGCGAAGACAGTGCAGAAAGTGGAAGTGTGTGACAGGTCGTGCTGCGTAGTTTCATGTTGGCCTTTAGATCTTTCAAAATAGGGATTTTGAACCGGTTTTTTCTATTTTACTCGATAGCCTGAAATGTTCGCTAATAGATTTGCCGATTTTTTTCCGATTTTTGCCCATCGTTTCGCGAAGATAGTGCAGAAAGTGGAAGTGTGTGACAGGTCGTGCTGCGTAGTTTCATGTTGTGCTTTAGATCTCTCAAAATAGGAATTCTGACCCGGTTTTTTCTACTTCACTCGGTAGACGGGAATGTTGGCTAACAGATTTGCCGATTTTTTTCCGATTTTTGCCGATCGTTTCGCGAAGACAGTGCGGAATGTGGAAGTGTCCGACGGCTCGCGCTGCGTAGTTTCATGTTGGCTTCTAGATCTTTCAAAATAGGAATTCTGTCCCGGTTTTTTATATTTCACTCGGTAGCCTGGAATGTTGGCTAACAGATTTGCCGATTTTCTTCCGATTTTTGCCGATCGTTTCGCGAAAACAGTGCAGAAAATGGAAGTGTGTGACAGGTCGTGCTGCGTAGTTTCATGTTGTGCTTTAGATCTCTCAAAATAGGAATTCTGACCCGGTTTTTTCTACTTCACTCGGTAGACGGGAATGTTGGCTAACAGATTTGCCGATTTTTTTCCGATTTTTGCCGATCGTTTCGCGAAGACAGTGCGGAATGTGGAAGTGTCCGACGGCTCGCGCTGCGTAGTTTCATGTTGGCTTCTAGATCTTTCAAAATAGGAATTCTGTCCCGGTTTTTTATATTTCACTCGGTAGCCTGGAATGTTGGCTAACAGATTTGCCGATTTTCTTCCGATTTTTGCCGATCGTTTCGCGAAAACAGTGCAGAAAGTGGAAGTGTGTGACAGGTCGTGCTGCGTAGTTTCATGTTGTGCTTTAGATCTCTCAAAATAGGAATTCTGACCCGGTTTTTTCTACTTCACTCGGTAGACGGGAATGTTGGCTAACAGATTTGCCGATTTTCTTTCGATTTTTGCCGATCGTTTCGCGAAAACAGTACGGAATGTGGAATCGTGTGACAGGTCGTGCTGCGTAGTTTCATTTTGGCCTTTAGATCTTTCAAAATAGGAATTCTGACCCGGTTTTTTCTATTTTACTCGATAGCCTGAAATGTTCGCTAATAGATTTGTCGATTTTTTTCCGATTTTTGCCCATCGTTTCGCGAAGACAGTGCAGAAAGTGGAAGTGTGTGACAGGTCGCGCTGCGTAGTTTCATGTTGGCCTTTAGATCTTTCAAAATAGCAATTTTGACCCGGTTTTTTCTATTTTGCTCGATAGTCTGGAATGTTGGCTAACAGACTTGCCGATTTTTTTCCGATTTTTGCCGATCGTTTGGCGAAAACAGTGCGGAATGTGGGATCGTGTGACAGGTCGTGCTGCGTAGTTTCATGTTGGCGTTTAGATGTTTGAAAATTGGCATTTTGACTCGGATTTTTGTGTTTCACTTTTTAGCCTAGAATGTTCGCTAACAGATTTGCCGATTTTTTACCGGTTTTCGCCGATCGTTTCGCGAAGACAGTGGAGAAAGTGGAAGTGTGTGACTGTTCGTGCTGTGTGGTTTTTAATTATAATTATAAAAAAAGTGAAAAAATTAATAAATTATTGTCTATTACTTAAATTTATGCCGTACTTGGCTTAAGGTGTACCTTTGTTTGCCAAAAGTTTATTAATTATTTCACCAATTGTTTATAACAAATTAATATTGTTAATAGCAAAATTTTTGCAATGTAAATTTATAATTAAAGTGAAAAACTTAATAAATTATTGGTTACTACTTAAATTTATAACGTACTTCTCTTGTGATGTACCTTTAAATTGCAAGCAGTTTATAAACTATTATATTGATTGTTAATAACAAATTAATATTATTAATAGCAAATTTTTGGCAACGTAAATTTACAATAAAAATGAAAAAATTAAGAAATTATTGGCTATTACAGCCGAAAAATAATTAATAAAAATTTCTGTGGATGTTAGGGGTGGGGATCAGTGGTTATATAAAGGGTGACGCACCGCTGCTCAAGTCATTTGTCAGTTTGGCATCGGCAGTGTAACATCTAAATATTTTCGTGTGCGGGAATGGGGGTGGGTCCGAAGTGAGGTGGGGTTGGCCACCCCACCCACACCCCACCCCTTTAAACAATTTATTAATCATTTTTTTTATTTTCAGCTGTTAATTATTTGTTTCTTTCAGATTTTATTTTTCGATATCTCAAAAATATTTTAAAAACTATTGGGTAGCTGCCCATATGATGGCACATTTTCTTGAACTGGATGAGTAAATTTACAAACATGCAAAGTTTCAACTAAAACGATGAATTGAAAGACTTACACTCTCCTTGTTAACCCACTGTTCTTTAAGTGTACATTTTAAACGTATCTTCTGTACAATTTAATCATAGACCTCTTTAATTTTTCAAGGTCACATAACATTGCAGTACAAGACCGGCCATTCCAGTTACATCATCCCAGCGACGAGATACAAGGAAAAACTAAACTCGACTTTTGCAGAGGAATTTTATTATATTCTTCAATGTTCGCTGCCTCAAAGTACCGCTTACTCTAATCGCATTACTATTCGTCATCAGGAAAAACCTCCCAGAACGCGCGAGCCATGCAGGAACACGCTGAAGAATTTTCTAACAGACGGAATGGAAAATTTAACGAAAGCGACACAACGAAACTCCTCAAAGGTCAGGAAGTCGCAAAAAGAGATAAAGAACGTGTTCCATCCGTACAGAAGGTTCAAAGGCACGAAGGGGCGAGTTGACAAGATATTCCATCAAAGTATTAGATCAAATCGCGAATATTTACGTTACCATTTTGAAACCACGCGAAACTCATGCGAGTTTCAATGCAATGGATGTGGTTTTTAATTATAATTATAAAAAAAGTGAAAAAATTAATAAATTATTGTCTATTACTTAAATTTATGCCGTACTTGGCTTAAGGTGTACCTTTGTTTGCCAAAAGTTTATTAATTATTTCACCAATTGTTTATAACAAATTAATATTGTTAATAGCAAAATTTTTGCAATGTAAATTTATAATTAAAGTGAAAAACTTAATAAATTATTGGTTACTACTTAAATTTATAACGTACTTCTCTTGTGATGTACCTTTAAATTGCAAGCAGTTTATAAACTATTATATTGATTGTTAATAACAAATTAATATTATTAATAGCAAATTTTTGGCAACGTAAATTTACAATAAAAATGAAAAAATTAAGAAATTATTGGCTATTACAGCCGAAAAATAATTAATAAAAATTTCTGTGGATGTTAGGGGTGGGGATCAGTGGTTATATAAAGGGTGACGCACCGCTGCTCAAGTCATTTGTCAGTTTGGCATCGGCAGTGTAACATCTAAATATTTTCGTGTGCGGGAATGGGGGTGGGTCCGAAGTGAGGTGGGGTTGGCCACCCCACCCACACCCCACCCCTTTAAACAATTTATTAATCATTTTTTTTATTTTCAGCTGTTAATTATTTGTTTCTTTCAGATTTTATTTTTCGATATCTCAAAAATATTTTAAAAACTATTGGGTAGCTGCCCATATGATGGCACATTTTCTTGAACTGGATGAGTAAATTTACAAACATGCAAAGTTTCAACTAAAACGATGAATTGAAAGACTTACACTCTCCTTGTTAACCCACTGTTCTTTAAGTGTACATTTTAAACGTATCTTCTGTACAATTTAATCATAGACCTCTTTAATTTTTCAAGGTCACATAACATTGCAGTACAAGACCGGCCATTCCAGTTACATCATCCCAGCGACGAGATACAAGGAAAAACTAAACTCGACTTTTGCAGAGGAATTTTATTATATTCTTCAATGTTCGCTGCCTCAAAGTACCGCTTACTCTAATCGCATTACTATTCGTCATCAGGAAAAACCTCCCAGAACGCGCGAGCCATGCAGGAACACGCTGAAGAATTTTCTAACAGACGGAATGGAAAATTTAACGAAAGCGACACAACGAAACTCCTCAAAGGTCAGGAAGTCGCAAAAAGAGATAAAGAACGTGTTCCATCCGTACAGAAGGTTCAAAGGCACGAAGGGGCGAGTTGACAAGATATTCCATCAAAGTATTAGATCAAATCGCGAATATTTACGTTACCATTTTGAAACCACGCGAAACTCATGCGAGTTTCAATGCAATGGTAAAAATCCTCGACAGCAGTGGAAACGAATGTCTTGAATTGAAAATTGGAAAATGAAAAGTCGAAATTACACGTGCGTCACTCCTCGATGTATCGAAATCCATCAGTGCACATTTAGCGCTTGACAGTTAAATTCTGTTCGAACTTCCGTCGCCAGGACGTTTTGGAATCCGATGCTAGATTGCTTTAGTTCCGGGATGCGAGTTCATCTTCGATATGTGGCTCGACATACGCAGACACTGATCGATCCGATTCATCGCCGGTTTGGCTTACGCGGTTGTGCAAGTCTACGTAAAGGTATTCCTCGATAAATTCCGTCCTGCAAGTTGTCAGTGATAACACGTATGCATGTAGGATGTACGCTGTTTCCGAATATATCTGAATTCCTTATCGCAACATTTTATCGATTTCAACACTGTTTATCCGAATTCACAGCGTTGTTTCGACGCATTCGAGATTATGACAGCCATTGGCTTCTGTGCATAGTTTTTAATTATTTATTTATACGGGATTAACCTATCAGAAAAATTATTTCAGTGAGGTATAAAATTAATGCTAACAAAGAAAAATAAAAATAAAAATATACAAACATTCAAATAGATGAGATATGTATAAGTATAAGAAACAACATTTTTTACAGAGAGGTGTGATGTAGTAGCTGTTTTATAGAATGAAGAGATTGACTGAATAGATCTACTTAGGGTAGGATAAGTGTTGTTAACGTTAATAATCATTCTATTATGCAAAAGCGGTTTTATGTTGTTCTATACGAAGAAAGTTGTATCGTCTTAAATGAAAAGTTGGAACATTGATTGAGAATTTTTGTAATATATCAGAATAATTTATGAGACCATCGAGCACTTTATAAACAAAAAGAATATCAGAGATTTCCCTCATTCTTTCTAACGTTGTTAAATTGAGTGATGAGAGTGTGAATTCATTGCTATGACAGGTAACTGACTTAGGTTGTCCAATATGTCGTGAAGATAAACGTAGGACCTGGTGTTGTACTTTTTCTAAAGAGCTAGTTTGTAATTTGAAGTAAGGTGTCCAGATTATGCTACCGTATTCCAGTATTGAGGAACTTATAAGGAAGGATTCCTTACTAAGGAACAATATAAAAGCCTTAAAGTACTCGTGTTTCAGAAAAATTTGGCAGCTCTATGGATAAGTCTGAGAGACCTGTAGTTGCGAGATATAATATTTTTGTAGTCAATGGAAATTATGGAAAATTATTACTCAGCATAGTCCATATATACATTTAACAAATACGAACACTGAAAAATAATTGAAGATAGAATAATTAAATTAAAATAGATCATTCTGAAATAAAAGAGAATAAATAGAATAATTACATTTGGAAATGAAGGATGCAAATAAAGTAACTGTCAAAATAGTAATTAATATTGCATTTAAAATTCCGAAAAGGATAATCGGAGTTTCCATGCATATGTTTACACAGTCTTATCGTAATTTCAAGGAAAGATCCTAGTTCGTATGACGACGTGAAGTGATCGATCGATCACTATGTCGATGGCACGGCATCAAATCAGATTTATTAAGTGACTACCCCTGTATTGGTGTACACGATGTGGAAAGTCACGGTGATTGCTGAATTCGCAATTAACTAAGCGAAGCCCTGGGCACGTGAACTCGAACTTTCTGGATCGAAACTTTGAAAGGGTATTGGAAACTTAACATCCACTATTTATGTGAGAAACTGCGCACGGTGTGGTGAATCCCGTGATTAGAAATGATCGATGGGGAGCGACTGTTAACGTGATTGAAGTATACGTTTATAGCCTATTTCAAATTTTGAATTCTTAAACTATGAAATTCAAATTTATAGACTAGCTACGTGATATTTATTAATTTCTTAAATTTATTAGCTCCTCGTTTCAAGTTTTGGATTCTGAGTATATACAGTTCAAACCCACAGGCTTTTTATTAAAAATTTTGGATACTTAATCTATATAGTGTGAGGGGCGTGGCAAGGGTGAAACGAAGGTATACGGATCAAAAACTTAACCCTTTGCACTGAACAATTTTTTGGCTAAAGAAGAGAATGAGTTGAAAAATTTTCTGTTATAAGGCTGATGATATTTTCTGAGCAGTAAATAAGAAATCGTATAATAATTGGCACGTAGATTATTTAATTTAATTTATTTAGTTATTTAATTTCGATACCTCGCGCACTGTTACATTATTTTAACCCTTTGCACTCGAGTCACCATTAATTGCAGTCACCATTTAATTAGATTCTAAAGATCGATGTTAATTAATATATCAAATTCAAAATTACCTAACGATGCGTGCAATGTCGAAGTAAAATAATTCTAAGTCTTAATTTGCATGCGATTTCTTATTTGCCATTTTAAAAATATCCTCGACTTTATGGCAGAAAATCTTTGAATTACTATTTTTCTGTAACGAAAACATCGTCGAGTGCAAAGGGTTAAATTTGATATGTTAATTAACATCGAGCATCGAAATTTTATCAAATGGCGACTGAAGGGTGCTTCTCGAGTGCAAAGGGTTAATAGCGTCTTGTTTCGAAAAAGGTTTATTTCACGCTAAGGTCTTTGCTTAACTGTTTGAGGGTCTCTGCGTGACTCCTCGAGGGTTTCTTAAGAACCTTCGCCCTTTCGGTGCTCTTCGCTCTTGATCGTTTATGCAACGATCGAGAGTTTACGCGAGCACAGAGTTATCGCGATCCATTTGTCAGTGGCCGATGAGGCCCATTTGATCGCTGAGGCCCGATTATCAGCGCAACCAGCAAGATAGTAGGTTATTTTCTTACAATAATTTTAATATAATTTAATAGTTAATAGTTTAATATAATTATAGGCTTATTTAAAATTTTGTATGCTTAGTTTATGGAGTTGTTAACCACTTGCGGTAGCAAGAAATTCACTGACGCGTGTGCCAGAACGGTCCAGTGTTTCTGTAACAATTGCCTAACGACGTGTGTACCACGTCGTTGGCGATTCTGTGACAAAAGCATTACGACGTGCGTGACACGTCTTTCCAGCGTAAGTGATTAAAGTGAAATTAATAAATAAAATTAAGTAAAGTAAAATTAATAATATTCCTAATTAAAGAATTAATAAATATGGACAAATAAACGTTAATTTTATTGTACACAGTTACTAAGATGGTCTACGTGGATTTTCTATAAAGTTCTATGAAGAAACGGAATAATAATTTTCTATAATTATCGTCATTTTCCAACGACTTTTCAGGTGTGGATAATTGTCCATGGGTGTTCTAATAGCTATGATTGGAAGTGTGCAGCCTTCGATCTCGACAGCAGTAGACGTAATTGATTAGGAACAGCTTTCTGGTCTATGCTGTCAGCGCGATGACACTGATTAGTGACTTCCATGCTCCATTCCCGGAAATACGCGAGCTATCAAGATTACTGTAACTTCTTCGTTGATTTACGACCAACAGTTCTTCGCTGTAAATCTAGAACAATGTCTTCACTTACTGTTATCGCGGCTTCGCTATGTTTGATCTCGTAAAAACCAAAGTTCCGGGCTTCATTTCTGCAGATTTTACAGTAGTTAATAACGGAACCTCGTATTCATATTAAACATAGGAAAATTAATTAAAAACATCCATAATATGTATCTGAATTCTTAAATTATTATTAAATTATACTATATATGACAGTTCCATTTGGATTTTTATTTCCAAAAGTATGAAATTACGTAACTAATCAGACAACTGGAAGTTGCAACTGAAAACTGGAAGTAAGACGTGATATCCATAGGATTTTTTACGGACTCCCAAGCTTTCGTGAATATATAATAAATTTTAAAGCTCGAAAGCGTACAGACTTTTCTGTCAAAGAAACCATAGACGTTTTCAAGGATTTAATTTATTGTTCTTAATTTTTCCCTCGATTTTTTAATTTCTTGCTCTTTGTACGCGAATATTTTAATACTTGAAAGCACAGAGATTTCTCCGTCCAAACCTATTCGCCGTTCTTTTTAAATTACAAATTTATCTTTCATATCCTTGACATTTAGAAGCGTTCAAATTTTTCAGTCAAACTCTACGTACAGAATTTAAAAATTAAAAATTAACTCACTGTCCCGCAATTTATTCACGCGAATTTCCTGCTCTTTATTCATACACACAGTAACAATATTTTAAAGCTTGAAAACATACAGATTTTTCCGTCACTTTTTACCCACCACCTTTTTACGTTAAAAATTGACCTGCCATTACCCAATTTTTCCACATAAATATGTACAATAATAAAGTTTAACGCACGTACATTTGTATTTAACTTTTCCATTAAAGTCCATTCACGCTTGTACACGCTTTTGAATCAAAAAATTATCCCAGTCTCTCAATTGCTCTCCGCAAAATTCCCAAATAATTGTAAACATTCGTATACAAAAATAAATTTCGACATTAAAAAACAACCAGATTTTCTCTCAAGGCCTATCCACAATTTTCCCCAAATGGAGCAAAATTCATCAAAAATCAACGCATTTTCATCTAATTCTCTCATCTATGGATTTCACAGTTTCTACCTTCTCGAAAATTTCCCAAGGCTTGCTTTATTCCAACATTCCCAAATACTTATTTTGCAATGACTCACGGGATCCAACGATCGATCCAATTAATCGAATTATTCGATGCAACGCTTATCGAAGAAGGACGATGACCTCGTGGCAAAGATCGCCGAATCTGAATCGATGCTCCTGGCAAATGCGCTCAAATGGGTGTACATTGTCAGAGTGAATTTCGTATGGATCATTGTCAAGCCTGCGTCCATCCCGGCTTATACGTTGCCACACTCGCGAGCCAATCGATCATGATTTCGACGGGAACTGCGTCGAATATGATTTGCCTGGAAGAGGGTTCTCTGCATGGCTTACGCGATTTATGGATTTGTGTGAAAGCACTGATTGCCGGATTTCGGATCGCGCGGTAGAAATTGCGGAAGGTCACGGAGGGATGATGCGGTGGCCGTGCTGAGAACCACCATTGCTTGGCTTGTTGGCAATTCCCTAAAGTGAATTCGGCCCGAATCAGGTGCAAATTGAATCTTTCGGGCATATAGAGGAGAAACGAGTGGGAGAAATTAGCGGCTGGGAAGAAATCGGTAATCACCTTGTTGGAGTACGCGTCATGTATGTAGGGATATTAAGGACTGTCCCAGGACAGCCCTTGCACCCTCATTTAACACTAGAACTACCAACCCAGTCAAAATGACTGGTCCCAGAATTTTCCTTTTCGCAATCATCGAACACATACACCTGCTTTAAGAATAAAATTGGTATCAACTCATATTAAGAAAGAACTGTAATCAATATATTCGCTCATATTCATTGTACCGCTGAAATTACTATAACCTGTGTACGTTATAGATAGGTACCCATTAAAGATCGGTAGTTCTAGTGTTAACCCATTTGTATCCAAGCGCGGAATATTCCGCGAGCCACGACTCTCGTATATCACCGAGCGCGGAATATTCCGCGAGCTACGACTGTCGCCTATCACCGAGCGCGGAATAATCCGCGAGCTGACTTTTTCCATTACCAGTTACTGAATATTCTTCATATGCCACAGATCACGTTTGATCCCTTTTGTGAGCATCTCATCTACATCGGTTCATTATGTTCTTAACAAGTTTTACTTTTGTTGTGAAAATTCTTTTAAATGCCATGATAAATAATATAATTATACTGGTGTGAATGCAAAACTGTCTACCGTTCTGCAACCATATTTCACCAATCCTGAAGAAGAAGAAGTTATTTTATTTTACTTATTTTTGCCTTTTCTTTTCCACTTGTTTTTCTTTATTATTGGAACTTCGAGAGGCCAATAAATAGCGAGAGGTACGTTATGAATCTGGATTTCAGCTGGTCGAATCACCTCGAGAATGGAAATTTGTGGCGAAATTGTGGTTCTTGTTGAAACATTCACGAGTGTGTCGAGTAACGTTGTTCCTGTTACGTTCGCTATGGGATTAGAACGCATGGTAGCTAGTATTTTAACAGCGTTGATTGTTAATGGAATATTTACTCCGTGAGATGGTGTGTATGTTCCACGTTAGTATTTGTTTATTTTGTTTTATCCCGTATTCGTATATTACACTCCGTGAGCAATTTTGTCGAGGATTTTCAGATGCAGTGGATCTGTTGAATATCTTCGTGGCTAGAGCTAGAATCATTTGGGTAAATTTAAGATTACCCACGAGTCGGGGTAAAGAACGAAATTTAATTTAAATCGTACACGTTTTGGATCTTATTCGCTATATTTTATTCCTTGAGCCTAGATTTTTCGTTCCAACGTAGAACACACTTTGCTATCAATTTGTCAAATCTTTATTTTTGTGAGAAATCACGAAAAATAATATTCTAAACAAAATAATATCCTCCTAGAAGGCATCCAGGCTTATTCGAATTAACTACTTGGTATACTTATATTTAAAAATAAAAATTAACCACGAATTAGAAAATTAGAAAATTTCGTACCTAGTATACTTAGATTTGAAAGTTTGACAGTCATGAATGAAAATAAATAAAAATCATTCGAAATATAAACTTTTCCTATAGATTTATGACACGATCTAAAATTTTCTTTCTTCAAAATTTTCTTTCTTAATTAATTAAATTAAAGACCGGATTTATTCCCTATTCAATTCGAATAATCGACGTTCTATCGTACTTCAATTTAAATTATTATTTCCCTGTAACACCCTGTATATCATTTTCTCCCCTTCAGACGAATTTGTTTCTCGATCTTCCAATGTCTCCATCAATCGATCAGTTGGACTCAGACCATTAGGGGTTTAGGGGTTTGGGTCTTCGTCTATCGCGAATTTTTCGATCATTTATTTTTGTCGTTCCTTTTTACACTTTATTTTTGTAATTTATACACCGTTTTGTAAGACACCTGCGACCCAATGAGGTACAGCGACGAGGATGTTGACCCAGTATACGTATATCAAGCCGAGACATCAGTTCGGGAAGCAATGTGTCTTCACGGTCGAACATGTTGGCAAAGAAAACATTATGCCGGAACCGGAATTGATGGAAAGTTACGTCATACGCACGCGCAGTCATCGTCGAGTACAAGTAGCTAAACAGTTCGCGGTTCATGAGGTAAGAGTCGATTAATATTCGAACGACTAACCTCAACTGTAGCCTGTTTTCCTAGTTGAGGTTAGTTTCTGTCGTTTCTAATCAGTGTTACAGACTGACTCATTTTATATGAATCATGGTATCACGTGTTTCCTCGAGGTCTGTTCTGATTTTAAGTCACTTGAAATATTAATGGAATATTTTTTGTTATTTTCTTTTAATTATTTTTATTATTTTATTCAGAAATGGAATGAAGATTACCTTTTATCAGCAACGTTGCGAGGTTGAATATTTTACACGTGTGTATTAATGAATTTTTGGCAGCTTGGAAAGTATTTATTTTGTTAGGAATCTTTTATTCTTTATTTCATATTTATCTTTTATTCTATATTTTAGCATGCCTTTTTGTTTTCAGATCACGCAAATGAAAAAGGAAAAATAAATATAATGTGTGTATAAGTTATTAAATATATGTGATATAAAATAATGGATTTTGTAGGGACTGTAGTAAATTAAAAAATTGGTGGAACGAAGAAATCGAAGGACCCTTTGACGTATATTGAGCAATTAAATGTCTCAGAAATATATTGTTATTTAAAGGATAATAATGTATGGAATGTATTTTGATTTAGGCACAGACAACAATTAAATCCGTGTCAAATGCGGGTGTACTTCATACAGAAGGTGGATGGCCAAGGGAAATCAACCCACGAGATAGCGAAGCTGTTCAAAGATTTCGTCGACGCGTGGAAAAAGATGATAGTTGGGTGACAAGCATGCGAAACCTTGTCCCGGTGAATTTTGAAAAAGAACCTAAAATTAGAAACTCCAAACATTTTTCAATTTTTGTTAATATTCCCTAAGAAAAATATTTTCGTCTCAATCTAATTTCTCGCATAAATTTACTATTTCAAGATCACATTTTGTAATCAATGTATTAACTCTTTGCACTCTGATCCTTCCATTATGTAGACGTTGACTATTTGCAATATCGCTTATTCAATTTTCTTCTGATCGATAAAAATGGGAGGCAAAAAGGAGCTACCCTGCAAAACAAATTGACAAATGCTTCGAATATTTTCCTTCCGAAATACAATCCTTAATTTCAAGCAGCTGTAAAGTACTTTAAAAATGAATAAGCACCATCAAAATTCGAGTGGAAAAATTTTCAGAGAGCGAAGGGTTAAATTCCAATTAAATTCATTATACGACGATTAATTTACAGTTTCTACTTTATATTTAGACAATGAAGCGTTACTTGCTGCAAAACAATGCAGTCAACATCTACCAGAACTTCTTTGACGACCTGGTCCCGAAATGCATGGCCAAAGACTACAATATCAGGTATAATCCTCGTATTTCGAAAAATATATGTAAATAATAGCGATAAAATAACAATGTACCAATCTCAATCTTCAAAAACAAAATTTCCAAGCCTACAAAATTTGTCGAGTCTTCATATAACACAACACAACACTAGTTATAGATATATAAATATAGAGAAACCCCCAGGCATCGCACCCCAAACATCACACGATCATCTCTATGACCTATACTACCACGTACACAAAGAGAGTCAAACTCGTCGAAAGTTCCTAAACTGGGTTAAGTAAATCAACAAGACGATCATCGACTAGCGAAGCTCCATCGAATTCATTAGTCGAATGATCATCAGTCGAATTCCGGCCATTAGAGCGAAACGCGTGTTGCAAAAAGCGGGGCGAAATTTACAAGCAAAGAGTGCAGCCAACGATTCCATCGATTTGGCAATGAAGCTTCGTGGGCTCGTAAAATCAACGATTGCAGCGTGCTTTATCGCGATAACATGGGCCACCGTGTGTGTTGGGAAAAATCAAAGGGTTCTTCTCGATTTTTTCCATTTATTTATTTTTCTATAAATTCTTTCCGGAAATTTTTCGTGTTTCTCTCTGTTCCTCTTTACTGTCCAGGGTTTCGAACCTGTTCGAAGATCCGGAGACGAAGGTGAGACCAATCAGGGATTTATCCTGGTCACCGAATGGATCGGATCGGTTGGCCGTTGCGTACGGCTTCATGGAATTCGAGGAGCATTCGGCCGACGTGAGTCCGTACTCCTACGTATGGGACATCGGTACTCGGATATTCCTTATGTAATTCGACGACGAACCGCGCACTGACGACGTTATTTGCGACGGCACCTCGACGCGAGGCGATATTCCTTGAATTAATTCCGCCCATGCTTGGCCATTACGAAATTTCGCGTGATCCCCACGATATCTGTTCTTTCAATTTCTTTCAAATATCGTCGTGAGAATTTTTCTACTATCGCTTATTTCTTTTGGATAGTCGCTATATTTTGGGTAACCGAGAGCAAACATTTTGGAATTCTTTTGAACATCGATAATAAAATTTTAACACTTTAATGGCCGCTCGCACAGCATGTGTATGATGTTACCACCGATTAGTAATTAATAATTATCACATAAGGGAAAAATATAAAATTTGTCGTTAAATTGTTATTGTCTTTTATTTTATGTGTATGTTCGCACATGTTGTATTATTTCGTGAATTTTAAATAGAGTTTTTTTAAATTAATTCCTCAAAAATATTGCCGGCCTCTGGCAACATTTAACTGCGTTTTTTTTAATTGAGTATCTGGAAATAAATATATTAGAAATCTTCTGAATATCGTCATAAAATTATTGGTCGTTGGTATTGTCGAACTTTGACCTCGAACGAAATACTATATCGTTTTTCAAAGATCGAATATCGTCGCCAAATAATTTTTTAACGATTAGTTATATTTCTACATAGAAATCGAATAATTGAAGTAGTTAGTAGGTAGTGTTCTTAGGTGTTCACGTAAGACTAAATTACTATGAAAATGTATCATTCGTTTTACACAGAGAATCCCAACAAAGCTCTGCACACGTTGAAATCAAGCTCGCAGTTAATGACAGTCGAATTCAATCCTCGAGATCCTGTATTGCTACTCAGCGGCCTTATAACGGGCCAAGTGTGCTACTGGGATATTCGAAACAGTGGAAAACCGGCGCAAACATCTCATCTTTACACCAGTCATAGGTATTCTAATTTTCATCTGCAGTTTTCAAACTTGCGAACCTTTCCCGCACTTCGCGAAGTAAAATAAATTCTGCGAATCCTTCGTTGAGGGGAAGAGGCATAAAGAGGAGTTAAAAAGCTTTATGACGCCGAAAGTTCGGAGACTTGATAACAGGAGTGATAAAAATTTTAATTTCGGAACCACTGTAGACATAGTTAAACTTTAATGCAAAAATCTACATTTCCTTTGAAACGAAAATGAAGGTAAATTCTGAACAAAACCCTCGCTCATAAAGGTATACTAAGAAGAACATTCAATGTTACTCTGAGCATTTTATATAGAATTTTCACCAGATGAAAGATCGTAAAATATGCGTTAAAATCTCAGAAAGTTGCAACACTGTGGTACATTTAAAATTTAAAATTCTAACCTTGATATATACATTGCGTTGACTTTGTGATCCAAAATAATATTTTATATGAAATCGAGTTATATATTTCTTCAAGTAAAACGAAGCAGAGGTTGATACCTTAAGTATCCTGAAAGATTTGTACAAATTATTCCCATCAAACGTTTCTAATTATTCGACAACTTTACGCCGCACGAATTTCTCGAAATTCGGAATCAGACCGACCGCAATTTTCTCCTACAATCAACGACAAACAGTCTGCGACCCGCCTATAAGCTAGCACCAAAGTACAAACGGCCAAAGTACATAAAATTGCAACTTTCCTTTCGCATCTTTCGCCCTAAGGAATCCAGCGATTCAGACCATCTGGATCTCTTCCAAGACCAACACCGACTTCTTCTCCTCTTCTACCGATGGGATGGTCCTGTGGTGGGACGTCAGGTACATGAGAAAACCCACAGAGGTCTTGGTGATGGACCTCGACAATCCGAAGAGAGCGGACATCTCGAAAGCTGTCGGTGTCACGGCGCTTCAGTTCGAACAAACAATGAGCAGTAAATTTCTAGCTGGTACCGAAAATGGTATCGTGGTGAATGTGAACAGGAGAATGAACAATCCCGTAGAAAAAGTGGCAGTTAGGTTCGAGTGTTACACCGGAGCAGTCATCACGATTGACAGAAACCCCATCTACACGAAGAATTTTTTAACGGTTGGCAATTGGACAGCCAAGGTGTGGGCAGACGACACGAAGGAAGGATCTTTGCTCAGTACCAGGTGTGTGAGATCGTGTATCCTCGAGCTTTTGCAGTTTGAATGAAATGTTGTTCAGATTTGAGGTTAGGCAGCGCCATGTTGTCGAGCCGCCATTTGCAATTCATGGCGCTGTCGGTTCCTACCGCAGCGCCATCTTAGTCTTACTGTACACCGGTTCCGTAATATTACACAATTTCAATAAGAGTATACGTTTCAATATTCATAAACAATTGTTACAGCTATTTCTTGGTTCAAAATTAATTCTGAAGCTCTAAAAATATAGTACATTTTCTTGAAAAATCCTAGTATTATAGTATATTATATTAGTATAATATTTTATTATTTTATAATTATTATATAGTATATTTTCTTCAAACCTAGTATTTACCATAATTAGGTGGTCAAAGTTCAAAAACAGCCTGTAAATGCTTTCATTTCGAGCTTTCACTTTCAACTATGTCTGTAACACTAGTTGGTAAAATTTGCTATTTTAAATGAATCATAAATAACTTGTCATTTGATAATCGTAATAGTGATCACATAGTCATATTAACAACGTGGTTATAAATCTTGAATGATGTTTAATACGAGTTAGCAGCTGTTCTAAAATTGGAAGCTTCAGAAAGATATCGGGAAGAGTGAAAGGTTTCCGTCACGAGATTCTCGAGTGGTCCAATTTAGAAGCTTTGGAAAATATCGGTAGAACACACGAGATTCGAAGATTTATGAAACTTCTGTACTTTTTCAATGGCAGAAACAAACTCGTTGATCTGAGCGGTGGCTGCTGGAGCAAATCCAGGTGCTCCGTGTTCTTCATCATAAACACGCAAGGCGTATTGGAAGCTTACGATGTTCTGGCGGGCTTGAAAGCACCGTTGGCTAAGATTCACATATGCAAGGATAGTCTGACGTCGATCAACGCGCACAAAGACGGCGATTTCCTCGCTGTTGGAAGTAGCAATGGCAAAGTGTACCTGTTGGAGTGCACGGAAGACTTTGGAATGTTCTCGAAAGAAGACAGACTTGCTTTAAACAACGTAAGATCTTGGCTTTAATGGAATAATTCGATTAGAAACTTTCGAACACGTGTCTTTCGTAATTTTCTTTAACTTTTTATTTCATTATAGTCATTCATGCACTTTAGTGAGTGAAATTGGTAGCTTGGTGTATATGTATTAAAATTTCGACACGTGTTGAATTTAAAAAATTCAGAGGAAGACTTTATAATGATTATTTATCCCATCGTTTTGTATTTTGAAAATTTTTTATTCCGAAATTAAAGAGTTCTTTTTACTGTGACTTTTGAAAGAATTATATGGATCCAGTCATATATTCGATTATTTTTATGCTTCTCAATCTGACAAGCGAGGATTAATTACACAATAGCTTAGTTTGATTTGAAATATTATTTTCGTCATTGGTCGTAGTGGATTTTTTCAGTAATTCTCTTTGAAGTATTATAGATAATATTTTTCGACCTTCTTGACCTATTTTCTATCAAAAGATTATCTGCTTTATGCTCTACACACCACCATTGAGCTCTCTTAATATTTACATAAGCTTCTTTTGAACTTATACTTTAAACAGCTTTCATGGTACATTTGCCAAGTTTAATTTCACAACACAGCTGATATACTACGTAAAATAAATAAATATTTTTAAACAATTTTTTTACTGTATTTCTCAACATTTTGCAAAAATCATTAAGAGAAAAAGATACCTAGCTGCTAAATTAGTTGAAATTTAATATTATATAAAATAAA
>NW_016910211.1:87911-90182 GCF_001483705.2 Eufriesea mexicana
TTTATTTCAATAATTTTTACTAAAAGAGCACATATTCCTTTTTGCACATGATTACCTACAGCAATAATAGCTCCAACCACTTTTAAATAAATAAAAACAAAAATTACATTTCGTATACACCAATCTAATCAATTACCAATCTTTATTTTCCATAGTTAAAAAATCATTGCCCTTTACCCTTTTTGGGTGAGCGACGAAGATAAAATATTTCTAGAAAGCAGACAAGCCTATTACTACTCCACTAAAATGCATTTCAAGGAATAATATCTGATATATATCTGACTACTACACGTTCACCAAACATCTTAATTAAACGGCATACTTCGACGAATTTCGTCGCTCCTAGTCCCAGGGCGCAGGACCGAGTTCCATTCTGTCGCTTACCTAGGATTTGCGCGTTGAATATATCAAGGAATAATAGAAATTCTCAGAGAAATCAGCATTCGCGCGAGAATAGTTGTTCGAAAATACAGGCAACGTTATTTTCGCAGTACCTGGAAAGCCGTGGTCGCTACGAGAAGGTGATCGACAGTCGTTTGAAGGAATTCCGGCTAGCCCGAGGTGTGTCTCAAGACTCCCAGCACAAGGACACGCGCGAGTTGAAGTCGAAATCCAAGAAGAAGGATCACAAGGAGAAGAAGGAGCACAAGGAGAAGAAGAAAGAAAAGTTGTCGACTACGGAGAAAGAAATGCGAAAGAAATCCAGGACCTTGAAGCCGAAGGGGAAGAGTAGCGTTAGGATGACTTATCCCGAGCTAAACAGGGCGGAGATGGATTACTTCAACAAAATAGACGAGGTGATGCAGAATGTCCCTACAAAGCTTAAATTTTTGTAGCGATCAACTTCACACAATCGTCAATAGATGGATTTCTACTTGAAGGAGGTTCAAATCCTCGATGAACCTCGACCCCCCATAAAGGAAATTCCTATGCTATCTAAGCTATCTAAGTCAGGGCCTGCTAGAAAGCGTTATTTACGAGTCCACTAGCAGGTCCAGGACGAAACGAATCCTTTCCCTGCGTCCTTCTACCTGGTACCCTACCATAGCGCCACGATTAAGAGGATGCCAACTGGCAGCACGTAGGAACCATCTCACTGTCATCATCGCGACGCCGTGGGGGTTACGACCCCCACAGTAACTATGTAACGCTCTAACAACTTTCTTACAACCCAATGTCTAATACTTCTTAATTAGACTTCAATGTTTAATACTAAATACTTGATTTAAAATTGTGCTGACTTCAAACTGACCTCCAATATTGATCTGTTCGCACCCTTGCACCCTTATTTAACCTTGCACACTGTCTCCTTTCATATTCAGGCTTGCTTCCTCAATCACGCATTTTACACCTCGATATGCCAGGTACTTCGAATACTCAGGATGCATTCGTTTCTCGTCACTCGTTTCTCGCACTCCACTCTGTCATTAACCCGTTATGTCCCAAAATATTCTTTTCTAAAAATTATGAATTTTCTACATAAGCGAGTTAGTATAGTTCTTAGGATGATGTAAATATAATTATTTTGTTTAATCATCCTGTAGTTAGACACCTGGAAGGTGTTGCCATATGGCAACACTGGGTCATACTGAGAAACAAATGTTACATTAAAATATTTTAACTTCACATAACTATTTAATCTTCATAATAACTAAATACAAGTTATTATACACATATACTGATTTTTATAAGTACATTTGTGAATTCTGAATTATTTAACATCCCTTACACTCGATTCTCTTGCACGTGGTCACTTTCTTTCAGTATTCCTCCTATTGGTTCATTCCTACAGTTGTATATGTTATTACACAATGTATATGTTAATAGACGTTATTTATAAATCTTTAGACATCTAGGACCACTAACTTCTGTCAACTTTGATCACTTATATTTCGGTAATTGACTATGTAGGACCCACATACTCTCCTCTAGCTGAAATATTGCAAATGTAATACTCAAAAATATAACAAAATGTATTAAATTTTCAGAAACATAACGAAACATAGTAATGAGACACATAAACGACGCAAACTGTAGATAGTTCAATTAAATTCATGAATATAAATTTCATATTTTTCCTGAGAAGATATCAGCGACATACACTCCGCTTGACGAAGCAGACGTGGTAGCTGCACAGCCACTGTTGAACGAGAGAAGGGTCGTGAAAGAGCCGGAAGAAGAGGCAGAGCCCGAGAAAGAGGAGATGAAGAGACAACGATCGGTGAGAAAGATCAGGAGTCGAACAAAGACGGTGAAGACTGCTCGGAAGAG